>NC_134488.1:106392888-106559291 GCF_040206685.1 Ascaphus truei | reverse complement strand
GGGGTGGTGGTGACTGCGGGAGGCCCGGCGACCAGACAGAGCCATTGCAGCCGGGCCCCGGCTCTCCCCACCTCCAGACCTCTTCCTCTCTCTGTCCCACGCCGGGCCCTCTGACATCAGCGCACGCCGGGCCTCCACTCATGCCGCCGCTGGAAGCCGGGCCAAGCTTATTTCCGGCGTGCCGACGTCAGAGAGGCCTGTCGCGGAACAGAGAGAGGAAGAGGCCTGCAGGTGGGGAGAGCAGGGGCCCGGCGGCAACTGCTTTGTCCGGTCCCCAGCATCCACCAGGCCCGGAACACTTTTCCCATCAGTGACCCTGACCCTGGGGTGGCAGCATAATTGGGGTGTAATGTGACGGTTTGGGTTGTGAAAGCTCATGTGTAGTGCCCTGCAGGCAGGGGAGTAAGTGGGCACCCAGTTGTGGTTAAGCCCTTGTGCACATGACAGACCCAAATCGGTGAGATTTGGAAAGAAGAAATGTTTTAAAGGAGCAATTCATGCAATATTCTACATGTGATTTAAAAAAAAAAATATATATATATATCAGTTCTGTAGTATTAGATACATTTTTTTTTTAAATTCAACTCAATGCCATTTATAATGAGTTTTAATATACTGAGCATCCTTTAATTTCTATAGCTGGTTTTAGCGCACCTCCCCAGCAGTGCAAGATCTTTGTAACACTTTCCTGTTTGGGATCATTTGTTGCCAATATTCCCAGCAGTGTGAGCTGAAAACTGTAACAATAGATAATGTTACCTTAGTAATATAAGAATACATTGTAGCTGCTGAGTTACACTGACTGAATGATTGATTGAAACTAAAGGCGGCCATTTAGTGAACCCTGGGAAGCAGGATCTTTAAAGTGCTGCTTGGATTGCCTCAAAGTGCTGGCATCTAACAGTGAGACTCCATTGAAGCTGATGAGCCTGCCAAATCAGTGCGAATTACAGTCCAATAAGTGAGAGTTGGCAGGTCGGCATCATAACTACTTTACAAATCAAAGGCAATAATTTACTTGTAGGCTGACAGTCTTACCAGCAATCCCCACAAAGTATTGTTTACCATGTAAATGTTAGAAGCTTAGATAATTATCTGGAATGCCCTTCCCCTCAATACCCGACTAGCACCCTCCCTATCCACCTTAAGACACACTTGCTTAAAGTAGCACCGTGGCTTATCCTATACACCAGGCCTGCACAGCTCGTAAAGCGAGAAGGGCCGAACTGCTCCAAGGAAAAAAAATTGGGCCGCACGGGTAAAATCATCATCATCATCATCATCATCATCATCATCATCATCATCATCATCATCATCATCATCATCATCATCATCATCATCATCATCATCATCATCATCATCATCATCATCATCATCATCATCATCATCATCATCATCATCATCATCATCATCATCTCTCCTCCAGCACCTCTCATCATCCTCATCCTCATATCTCCCCCAGATCCCCTCATTATCATCCTCATATCACCCCCAGAACCCCCACTATCAACCTTTGCAATACTCCCCATCCATCTCTCCCCCTCACCCACACACATAATACTCCCCCTCCACATGAAACACACAATACCCCCTTGCACACCACACACATCCCACCCCCCCTGCACCTCACATCCTTCTCCCCCCGTGCACCTCACATCATTCTCCCCCCCTGCACCTCACATCATTCTCCCCCCCTGCACCTCACATCACTCTCCCCCCCTGTACCTCACATCATTCTCACCCCTTGCACCTCACATCATTCTCCCCCCTTGCACCTCACATCACTCTCCCCCCCTGCACCTCACATCACTCTCCCCCCTGCACCTCACATCACTCTCCCCCCTGCACCTCACATCACTCTCCCCCTGCACCTCACATCATTCTCCCCCCTTGCACCTCACATCACTCTCCCCCCTGCACCTCACATCAATCTCCCCCCTTGCACCTCCAATCACCCCTCCTGCACCTCCAATCACCCCTCCCCTGCACCTCCAATGACCCCTCTCTGCACCTCCAATGACCCTCCCCTTCACCTCCAATCACCCCTCCTGCACATCACCCCCCCTCACCTCACATCACATCCCTGCACCTCACATCACCCCCTGCACCTCATCACACCCCCCTGCACATATCACCACTCTGCACATATCACCCCCCTGCACATATCCCCCCCTGCACATATCCCCCCCTGCACATCACATCACCCCCCTGCACATATCCCCCTGCACCTAACATCACCCCCTGCACCTCCTCACCTCACATCAGCCCCTACACCTCACCTCAGATCATGGCGGGACTGCGCGCGCTCGCAAGTAGCGGGCACCGGAAGTGCCGCACTGCAAGAGCGTGCAGTCTTGAGCGGGCTGGGGGGGGAGGAGGGGGAGAGCGAGCTGGGGGGGAGGAGGGAAAGAGCGGACTCGGCTCGTGGGGAGACGGGGCTCGGCTCGCGGGGGGAGGGAGAAGGGGCTCGGCTCGCGGGGGGAGGGAGAAGGGGCTCGGCTCGCGGGGGCAGGGAGAGCGGACACGTGAGGAGGAAGAGGAGGGGGGGAAGCCGCCGCCGCCGCGGGCCGCACAGTGAGTGACGGCGGGCCGCGTGTTGTGCAGGCCTGCTATACACAATACATAAAGCTTGGCCCCCTGCAGACGCACTTACCTGAATGCCCTCCTACTGTCTTTGTACGTTTTCCCCACCAATTAGATTGTAAGCTCCTCGGAGGAGGAACTCCTCTTCTACAATGTTACTTTTATGTCTGAAGCACTTATTCCCATGATCTGTTATTTATATGAATGTCACGTGTATTACTGCTGTGAAGCGCTATGTACATTAATGGCGCTATATAAATAAAGACATACATTTCAATCAAAGCATACTTATGCTCAGTCTTAGGCCGTGCTTATAGTGCCGGCGACGCGACATCGCCAAAAACAAAAGCATTGCCGCCGTCGCGTGCGCTAATAGTGCGAGCGACGGCGACAAACCAACGGAGCCGTAGCGAAAACTGGTAGCCGGCAAAATTTGATTTTCAAGGGCTGAACCAATCAAATTGCCGGAATTACGCGACACCGCCTCCCGGCGAAATATAACTTTCAATGGTGGCGACGGCGACAGGTGACTTCACCCGTCTTATCACCGTCACCATCGACGGCACCATAGGCACGGCCTTAGACTGAGCCACTGATTGAGACACCTGCACTGAAGCAGGGAAAGCCTGAAAACCTGATCTAAGGGGGAGGGGGCTTGAGGACTGGAGTTAATCACTCCTGGTCTGAGATTCACTCAAAAGCACACACACACATACACAAACAGGACAGGCACTCCAAGACCCAATGGTAACATTTATTCCACAAAGTTTCGGCTCCCAATGGAGCCTTTATCAAGAGTGCTTGATAAAGACTCCATTGGGAGCCAAAATGTTGAGCAATAAATGACACCTTTTGGATCATGGAGTGCCTGTCCTGTTTTCTTATATCAGATGTGCTGCCTTGCTGACACCTGGACAGTCTGCACCCTATTACCACCTTTATCTACCCATACGAGTGCCTGGTTTTCTGGACGTGTGTGTGTACACACACACACACACACACACACACACACACACAGAACTCTTAAGCCAGTACAACCAACCTCACACTGATGAGACCCACAAGGTCGGAACAGTCTGTCTGTGAGTGGGTTCCCTGGCTTTCCATCTCATCCCAGGCTATGTTTAAAAGCTGTGTTTAAAACAGCGAGCATTGGCTTAAGGGTTCCATGCAATAATGGATTTAAGACAAAAGGTGGCACTGTGTGCTCATTTGCATGTCATTTCCCAGAATCCCTTGCTGCAGTGGAAGCACTGTATGCTAGGTGATAATGGCGAAAGGCAGGCTTGCAGACCTGTCTAAGACATGTGAATGTGCTCACAAGTGATATTTGTATATGCTACATGCCAGGTGTTTGTAAACGTTTCCCCTGTGCGTACCCCTGCCTGCTCTCCTTGGCGTCAAATGACGCACGGGTCATGTAACTTCATGTTGACATGGTAACGATGTCACAAGACGCCAGGTTACCATGACGACGCGTCAAGGTAAGTCAGTTATAGACGCCTCGCACGGTCACCCGGCATTTAATTTAAATACCTGGGGGGAGAGCGCAGGGACCTCTATAACTGCCGCACCACCCAGTTTGTGCACCCCTGCTATATGCAATACAGTGGAGGTTTTTTTAGTCACCTTTTCACCCACCATAACCTAAATAATATATACACACATACAGTATACACACAGACACACAGACACTTTAACTGGGGCAATTAATCCCATATGGTTTACAATGTAAACGAGAATACTGTAGGTAACAGGCCCAAGGTCATGACATTGGGATGTGAGCTGGGAGTCACCTCATTGATTTTGTGACATATGCAGGAAGGCTGACGTGTAAATCTCATTACATATCCCCCCCTCCCTCCCCCCCGGCCGTGACTGTATATATAATAACCCTGCCCGGCTGAGACTGTATATATAATAACCCTGCCCGGCTGTGACTGTATATATAATAACCCAGCCCGGCTGTGACTGTATATATAATAACCCTGCCCGGCTGTGACTGTATATATAATAACCCTGCCCGGCCGTGACTGTATATATAATAACCCAGCCCGGCCGTGACTGTATATATAATAACCCTGCCCGCCTGTGACTGTATATATAATAACCCTGCCCGGCTGAGACTGTATATATAATAACCCTGCCCGGCTGTGACTGTATATATAATAACCCTGCCCGGCTGTGACTGTATATATAATAACCCTGCCCGGCTGTGACTGTATATATAATAACCCTGCCCGCCTGTGACTGTATATATAATAACCCTGCCCGCCTGTGACTGTATATATAATAACCCTGCCCGGCTGAGACTGTATATATAATAACCCTGCCCGGCCGTGACTGTATATATAATAACCCTGCCCGGCTGAGACTGTATATATAATAACCCTGCCCGGCTGAGACTGTATATATAATAACCCTGCCCGGCCGTGACTGTATATATAATAACCCTGCCCGGCCGTGACTGTATATATAATAACCCTGCCCGGCTGAGACTGTATATATAATAACCCTGCCCGGCTGAGACTGTATATATAATAACCCTGCACGGCCGTGACTGTATATATAATAACCCTGCCCGGCCGTGACTGTATATATAATAACCCTGCCCGGCCGTGACTGTATATATAATAACCCTGCCCGGCTGTGACTGTATATATAATAACCCTGCCCCGCTGTGACTGTATATATAATAACCCTGCCCGGCTGTGACTGTATATATAATAACCCTGCCCGGCTGTGACTGTATATATAATAACCCAGGCTGCCATATTGCCTTACAGGGGCCGACTGCCTCTCAAGCACTGCACGGGTTAACCACCCAAGCCCCTCCCCCACGATTACGCAACTGGCACCTTTAGGGCTGCACGTAGCCCACGCTTCCCCAGCCTGCTGAGTGACAGGACGAAGCAGCCAATCCCATACTTTCCCAGCCTAGCGTCGCTAACAGAAGCCCACCCTCCCGGGCCCCCTCCAGACGCCTTTCCACCAATGAGCTTTCTGTCGCTGTTGAGCTGCGTCTCCACCAGCCAACCAAAAGGTGGCGGGGAGATGTTGGCCCAACCCCCTCAGAAAGCAGGCAGAATGTGCAGAGACTGGGCTTTCCTGTCGCTGCTCCACCTTCATTTTGACTGGTGGGTGATGGGGGGCGGAGTGATGGGGGCGGGGTAATCAGAAGACGCCCCGCCCCCTCGCACACACCCCTCTCTGGGTTTAGGTTAGTTACATTACAGCATCTCCTTTTCTGTCACTGCTGCTGCTGTTACAGGGGGTCCCCCGCAGCGCTAATCAGCTGGAGCAGCAGCAGCAGCAGCGACTCCTATTCCTCTGAGCAGGGGGAGGGGAGAGGGTGACAGTCCAAGGACAGGGGGAGGGGAGAGGGTGACAGTCCAAGGACAGCAGCCTGCCAGGCAGCACCTGGGGCTCAGGCAGCACCTGGGGCTGTCACAGGCACTGTATCCCACACACATTTAGGGGTATAGCCCCATCGCCTCGGCTCCTCTGTGGGGAGCCCGGGTCAGCGCCTCCTGCTGAGACCCCCTGACCTCCTGCAGGATGCCCCTGGCACGCAGCCTGTCGGTCACCTCGCTCACTGGCTTGGAGGACTGGGATGATGAGTTGGACCTGGAGAACACCATCCTCTTCGAGGTGGCCTGGGAAGTGGCCAACAAAGGTAACGCAGTGACCGGGGGCCGCTTCACTTTGTCTGTGAGCTGCCAGGGGGCAGGAGTGGCTGGCTGGGTGACTGGGTGACTGTGATGACTGACTGGGTGACTGTAACTGACAGTGACTGACTGACTGAGGCAACCGCTCTGGTTTCCTCTCTGAGGTTGTGTAATGTCACTAGTAACTGCTCATTTATTATTTCACCTTGAAAATCTGCATGCTGGTTTGCCTGTAGAGAAATAGGGTTGTTGGGGTATCTGGCTCAGTGTAGCTACTTCTTAAAAAATTCTTTGTATACATAGCCATTGACTTGTGTAGCAGGCCCACATGGCAGTGAAAGGGTTAATATCTAATTTGAAGCAAATATTCTGTGCACTATTATAGTATATTGCTGTATCCCACAACACATAATCTGCCAATGATAGTCTTGTGCACAGTATTGATTTGGCTATAGGTATATGTTATGTCTCGTATACATCTACACGCAGTAGAGTTAAGGTGTGTGTGTGTATATGTATATATAACACACACACACACACACACACACACGTCTGGTGTCTACAATCTGACACCGCCCTTTGCATAGATATTAAAGGTCAGATATTAATACATATGAAGCAGGCCTCCTAATATTTCTTCTTTGAGGCGGAAGTCCTCAAGCAAAATTACACCAATTAAAATATCAGGAAAATGGTACCCTAGAATGGCTCTTTGTATGTCTGGTGATTTGAGGCAAGTTTGTGGGGCCTAAAGCCTTCATGTATCGTCCTTTAACTTAAATCAATATGTCTGTGGACATGTCTTATTTTGAGCCTCATCTACTGTATGTAACTGTCATTGCTGACTGTAGCAGGCGGTGGGAATTGTGGCTTCCCTTTGGCATGGTGCCAACTGCTGAGTTACTGCACATCGAGGGCAGGGCCTGAGCACTGATATTGTATCTTTCCCTGGGAATGAGACACAGTGGTCGGACTGTGTTATAACATGCAGTGCTGCTGCTTTTAATACATCAATAGGTGTATTCAGCTTCAGCCAGGAACATTTCCAATGTACACACAACACATGCTCCTATTAAAACAGAAGTAACAAGTCTTTTCTGGAGATGGTGATATAAATACTACAAACCCCTCACACGTTGAATGCTGTCCATTCAGGTTAACAAACAATAGCAGAGATGTTTCTATGGAACTGAATGCTCAGTGACAATTAATGAGTCTTTGAGACAGTTATACAGCACATGTTTCGTTGCCTTCTATGTGTAGCCATGCTATCTGTGGCTACTAGTCTGCTTCCCTCCTGGCAGTAAGTCCTTGTACAAGCAGGCCTTGCCAGTAGTTGTTATGGGGTTTTCCCCCTCCTAGGAGCTGCACTTGAGTGACATCGGGAGGCGGTGACATCAGGCCTGGGCATGACCAATCATGGGACAGACCTGGTGCCCCCCTCCTGGCAGTACTTAAGGGCAGTACCACCCCAAATTCAGGAGTGCCTTCACCCACTTGAGGCTGGCATGTCACACATTGGAGAGGCTGAGTATTGGGCCTTCTCCAGTCCTCTTCCCTCCGGGGGAGAGTGAGTATGGACCATACCTCTGCCTCTGCTAGGGAGGCAGGGAAGAGCTAGGAGGGCTGCGGGTGCCTTTGGCCTGTAGTGACGGTCCATGGACCATCCTTCAGTGGTAGCTGAGACGTACTGCATCGGGCAGAAGCCTGCTTGTTACTGTGCTGTACAGAAGAGATAATAAACCGTTCCTGTTTGCATATACCTCCTGCCTGGTGCGTGACCTTACTATGGGGAGAGGTAATAGTCCTACCGTGGGAGATCACCTTCAGTTCCTGGAGCCTACCGCAGATGGAGGCGCTGCACTGCTAAAGAGATGTAGGGTATGAACCCCAGAAGCCTAGTCCTGTGTCCCCACTACCACCGGCGGACAACTCAGCCCTCCTGTTACCAGCAGGTATCATGCACCACACGATTCATAATGGCCACATCTCCCAGTGGGTGGGGGATCACGGTTACATATGTAAAGACCATTTGACTCCCTTTACCTATTCTTCCTTGATTGTGTCCCCATAGAGTCCCAGTTGCCGCCCCCCCCGCTCTCCTCCCCCCTCCCCCCCCCCCCCCCTTAGTGGCTATATAAGAAATGGCAAAATGTGTGTTTGTTTTATTTTTTTATTTATTGAGCCACCTGTGCTGAAGCAAGAAGAGATATCCTTAAAACCTGACCCCTGTTGGAGGGGGGGGGTATGAGCATTGGAGAGTTGAGCACCCCTGGGCTATGCTAAATTGTGCTAACACTTGGCACACTTCAAACTCCAGTCACTTGTACAGATGTACTAAGGCTCAGTGCTATTTACCAAATCTGGATCATATGCTCCAATGTTTTAGGCAGAAGGGATAACTGCCTCATTCCAGTAGGAATGGGAGTTTCTCTCTGTTAAATCTAGAGCTGTTTTATGTACCAGTTTTGCAGCCAGGAGACGAAATTAAATAGCCCTTCCAATGTTCTGATTATCAAAAACGCAGATATATGTCGGTTCGTTGGGGTCCATGTCAAAACGGATGAGAAGTAAAGAGTGACGCACTGTACTCATTTGCATGTCATTACCCAGAATCCCTTGCTGCGGTGGAAGCACTGTTTGAAGCGATGATGGGGAAAGACAGGGTTGCAGACCTGTCTGAGACATACAAATGCAACACAAGTGGTATTTGTATTTATGGCTCATAAATAAAGAGACTGGGATGTGGAATGGAAAGGTTGTGTTAATGCTCTTATATCCAGTATCTAGAAATTGATTGTTTGTTTTAGATTTGTATCTCCCAAAGGAAACTGTAACAAGCTGTATGGGGAATCCAATGAGAGCTGTAAAATCAGATCAGTTGGAGTCTGTGAGAAAGCGGTTGAGAAACACTGGATGAGAAATCCCTATGTGAATCTTTTGGTACAGGCGGAAGCGTGCTTGTCTCTATTTCTGTGGAAGACAGTAAGGACAGGTCTGTGCAGGAGGAGGAAGGGAACAATCTTTCAGTCATTGGAGCTTGGCAAAAGATAAAGCATCGTGTCACATGCTTTGCTACCTGAGCTGCATGGTCAACGGTCACACTATGGACCAGATGTACTAAGTGGTGCTAGGCCATAAAGCACCTTAGGGCAGGGGTGCTTAAAGTTTCCTTCGTGCCCCCCTGTCTCCTTTCCCCTCCGGCTCGCCCCCCCCCCCCCCCCTCTCACACCCCGCACGGCTCCGGCAACATTTGACGCCAGCTTGCCATGGAGATGTGTCGCTGGTAGGCAAGGTAAGTAAAGTTACAGGGGCCTCGCGGGATCCCTGGCATTTATTTTAAATGACTTCGGGGAAACGAGGGGCCTCTGTAACAACCGCGCCCCCCTCTTTGAGCACCCCTGCCTTAGGGCACATTCACACGGTGTAGAGGCTCTCCAAAACAGCATGTCTGCAGTCTATTCTCTTTGATAAAGTGCCTGCTACAGCGGGAAACGCGTCAGAGGTTCCTTGTTTTGAAACTTTTTTAGGCATTATGCCTCAAACTTTTTGATTTTTTTTTTGATACTTTGCCTCCAGTTCTCTTTCTCTTTTTTGCTTTTTCGATTCTTACTCTTCTTCTTTCAAGAAGGAAGCTCGCCAGGATTAAGAGATGGGTTTACCTGCAGGTACAGGTCTGTGAGTATGCCTATATTTATCATTTACATTGACTGCTGAAGACTTGCAGCAATCCTTTCAGGTTGGATATTGATACATGCTTTACTGCCAGCTTATTGGGGTTTCATTCAGAGATCGGGTTTACCGGTGGGGCCGCTGGCATTACCCTTTATCTGTTTTTTTCCCCTTACCTCCTGGATTATATTATTCGGATGATTACTTTGCTCCTGTAGCAGCCTCAGTCCTTTCATGGGGTCTCTTCATCTCTTTGCTTCAAAGGGTTATATAGTTCTCTCTCCCTCTTATTTATCCAAGTCCAGGGTTTTTGTAGCACCAATTTTTGGAGGACTTGTTCTTGATTTTGGCTCTGCAAACCAGCATGTCTGCAGTCTGGTGAAGCCTTTTCACAGTTCTGTTGTGGTGATTTTGCTCTCTTCTTCTTTGAGTTTACTTTATCAATCCGGGCTGGGGTCCCCACTGTGCTATCTAAGTCTCCACATTCCAGGCATGAAAATGCAGGTTCTCTGGCTTTATGGACTAGCTTTGACAATCTGGACGTAGAAGACCTTGTGCAAACAATCCAGGGGTTGCATGCCACTACCTGTGATTTGGACCCAGTCCCAGCAAGACTTCTCTTGGGCTGTGTTGATTTAATTGGCCAGTGTTGACCACTCAAGATCCAGAAGACAACATAGTACTCACATGGCTCTAGGTTGTGTGATAAATGATCTCGTGATGGTGGGAGAAAGAGGTGACTGTTTTATCTTAGTTCTCGACCTCAGCAGCATTTGATCCTGTGGACCATGTGATCTTAGTGGAGTGCCTGAAGAATTTCTGTGGACTGGGTGGCACAGTTCTCAGCTGGTTCAGATCCTTTCTCACTGGCAGGTCACAGAATATCTTCGGGAGTGTACTCCTCTGCACCAATAACCATGTCATGTGGTGTGCCACAGGGTTCTATCCGATCTCCTATGTTGTTAGCAGTGTACATGCTGCCACTTGGGGACATTAATCAGATGGCATGGCCTGGGTTATCAGTGCTATGCAGACCACACTCCACTCTACTTGTCCTTTGCATCAGGCACTAAGGACCCATTATCAGTCTTCAATATATGTTTATCTAATCTACTAGAGTGGATGAGTTCCAGTTGGTTGAGGCCGCAGATATAGTAGGTGCGTGCATGATAGAGCGCATGGCGTCATGTGCGCCTGTCAGGTGACCGATTTGTGGCCTGTGAGCCGCAGTGTGGCGGAGGCGTGGCCATGACGTCATGTCAGTGGTTCGCCCTCATTGGATGAACCACGCACGTGACCCGGCCTTCACAAATCTAAATTATTTGTCTCCTCCAAAATCACGAGCACCGTCGCGCTTCATCGCGCCCTCTATGGCCTGCCTCCATAGAGGTATGGCCTTTTGTTTGCGCCGCATGCGTAATCACAGGGAGTATGGACGATGCCTGACGCTGAATAATAATAATAACAATAAGACAGAAGTGCTTGTGGTGGATGCTCACAGTTGGAAGACAAAGAAACTGCAGCCAAGTCAACCAACTGGCCTTAAGCTTGGGGGCTCCCAGCTGGGAAACTCTGTCCGTGTGCGGAATCTTGGTGTTGTCCTTGACTGTGACTTGATCCTGAAACATCAGGTGCCAGCCGTGATCAAATCTCTATTCTTCCACCTAAAGGACATAGCCAGGATTAAGCGCTTCATTTCCCCTCCCCCGCCCCAAAGGATCTTACTGTGCTTGCCCATGCCTTTGTGTCCTCACGCCTAGACTACTGCAGTGCCCCCTACCTTGCTCATTCCGAAACAGAGCTGCAGCTGGTGCAAAATGCTGCAGCCAGGTTTTTAACTAACCAGACCCGTTCTTGCCACATGACACCAGTTCTCCATTCTCTGCACTGGCTGCCTGTAAAATGGCAATTGGCTTGTTGACATTCAAAGCACCACCACCATTACCAGGGTCCCAGTTATCTGAAAGGGCTTCTAGTTCTGTACACTCCCATTTGTTCACTTCCATCTGCAGATGAAGGACTCCTAACAGTTCGCAGAATCTCCTTAACTTCCTCTGGGGCGCTAGTTTTTAGCCACGCTGCTCCCACTCTTTGGAACAGTCTGCCTCTAACAGTTCGAGAGGCCCTATCTCTGGTATTCTATAAAAACAGACTCAAGACTTACCTGTTTACCCAGGTATTTAATTAATGAACCACAACCTGTCTGGCATTTAATAATTACAGCACCGCCCCATCCTGTATTGCATGTTTCCTTGTGTTTGGCCTCATTTTTATAACCTAAATGTTTTCTTCTTTATCCTTTTTTTTTTTTGCTTTTTTTTTTTTTTTTGCAACTGAAGTGCTTTGAGTCCCATTAGGAGAAAAGCACTATATAAATAAAGTTATTGTTAAATGAATTTATTTTATAAAAATGTTTAACCAGGAAGTAATACATTGAGCGTTACCTCTCGTTTCCAAGTATATCCCGGGCACAGTTATAAAAAATACATGGTTACATTAAAGAACAGGGTTATACAGCCAAATCATGGACAGATAGAGTTGGAAAAAATTGGTACAGGGGATAAAAGGCTTGTGAGTTTTAGATTGGGAAAAAAAGCAGCTTTAAGATCAGTTTTACATCAGCAAACGGCTCACACCCTTTGGCTGTGCGCCTTTGGGGCAACGCAGATGCACACTGGGGTGGGTGGCTGAGATGCAATTCAGCTGTGAACAAGAGCTCTTTGTGTCCTCATGGCTCTGAATGGTCCATAAGATGCCTTACAGCTTAGCCCTCTTTAGTAAATATGGCCCTATGTATTTGCCACAGTGTGACAGCCAGTTCATACTTTCAGGGAACACCTTTAAGAACTGCCAGGCACGGGCTGCAGATGTCTAATTTGCCCTTAGCAATCTTATGTGGATGCGGTTGGTTGTCTATCCATGTAAAGGCAGCTTTCCTGACCTCGGGGGTCACATTTTATTTAGTCACTTAGCATGGTACTTTGTCACTTACCCAGCACTGATGGGCAGTTCACATCGCTCCATCATACTTTTTTTTTTTTTTATTCGGGGATAGTAATGTGCCAGCATACGCAGCAGCACAGTACAATGTGGGGCGTAAGGACAATACATACAAACAAGGAAACGATAGGGAGTGAGGTCCCTGCTTTGAGATTGATGACACAAGGATAGGTGGGGGTATCAAGCTGCTCAGCATGGTGTTAAAGCGGCAATCCCGAAGAAATAACGTATTTTGTTTATTTGTTTGAACCAGGGAGTCTTTTGGTGCTGAACTGCGTTATTTCTAGCTCCGGGGAGCTCCTGGTTTCTCCATATAATTACCTGTATAGTTACCAGTGTTCTTCCTGGACCTGTGAGATTTGTGGCCATGTTGGAAGTGGAGGCGAACACCGGTAACTGTTTAAGTATCACAGGAATAGAGGGGTCCCCTGAGCTAAACATTACACAGGTAAATTCCGAATGATCCCCCTGCTATGTAAAAAAAATCCTCTGGGATTACTGCTTTAACCTTGGGCTTGCCTAGTGGGTAATGAGAGGAGATTTGGGGTGGGTAGGCATAGCAGGTGAGAGGATATGCAGTGTGGGGCTGCAACAGGGAAGGGGGAATGGAAAAGTTAGCTATTGCAATAGTGGGAGGAGATACCGATAGTCATTGTTTGAAGTCCCAGAGTTAAATAATTGTAAGAGCTAAAAGTGAACGTTGGTGAACTTGCACCCTTAGCCTGCCCTTCAGCACCCACCAAAGGCGTCAATGGTAATGTAATCTGCAAAACCTACTTCAAAAGCACTGGGGGTGAGAGGTTATTTTTACTTTGTCAGTTTTCACCATGAAGTTAGAGCACTGAGCTGTTGGTGGCTCTTGTAAAAGCTGTAAAAATGTTACAACAAAAATTCAGTTATCAAATGAGTTTATTCAGAGTGCACACAGTGGAGAGAGCTTTTTGTTTTGAAGCTGTCTCCACTATGTGCACTCTGAATAAACTCATTTGATAACTGAATTTTTGTTGTAACATTTTTACAGCTTTTACACTCTTGAGGAGTGGAGTTGTCCACCCCTGAGTTGGAGGGAATAGTTTGTAGTTACGGTAGCATTCAGCAAATCTATACTAACAGCATTAGAATTACACAATACAGCAGTGAGACGTGTAGCAGTCAATTATTTCCCTATAAATTATATGTTCTCCTAAGTATCGGCACTATAACATCCAGGCTTACCGGCCACTTAGCTTGTTAACACAGATATAGTGAAAAAAGGACAGAATCGCGCTACTTCAGGTATAATGAATAAACGTGAAAAATGACTCCATTAGTGAATAAATAAAGTATAATTATACATCAAAATATGGTTTTCCCTGCAGCTCAGGTAAGTCTCTATCTCACCCAGAGAGAAGAAAACCGCCCAAGGAAAACTTATTGCCCTATAGCGCAAGAGAGAGAAAAGTAAAATAAAAGAGTGGAAAAAAAACTGGACACTTCCCCACTCCAAAATGTACAAGATTGTTCCTTGGGAAAGCCATGTATCTGAAGGTCAGTGGAATCAGCTTCTGGACATCACCTCTGTCACCCAGACTGCGACCTCGGAACGTTCGAGGCAAATCGAGACGAGGGAAACGGAAGCCCGCACACACAGCGTAACACAGCTTAATGTGTCTTTTAAAAAGGATTCAGATATGCACAGTGAACTCACATTATGTAAGTGTGAAAAGTGCTTTTGGAGTACCTCTGGCTCAGAAGAAACGGCGGATAGATATCAGCGCCGTGTCGTCCGACCCGATTTTACATCCGCGTTGTGCGATCTTTCGCCTTGCGGTACTGATTTCTGACTGTCGAAGTGAGAGCGAAACACATAGAGGGCTCATCGGTGTAGGACGAAAAACGTTTTGAAGTCGCAGTCTGGGTGACGGAGGTGATGTCCAGAAGCTGATTCCACTGACCTTCATATGCAGTACATGCTTTCCCCAAGGAACAATCTTGTGACTTCTACATTATAGAGTGAAGGAAGTGTCAATATTTTTTTTACAGATCACTTTTTGTTTTTTCTTTTTCTCTTGTGCTATAGGGTAATAACTTTTCCTTAACACAGGTATAGCCTTACCACCCTGTTAATTCACGGAAAACAAAACATTTTCCGTTTCGCAATTCCTTTTTCTAGTTCTTGACATTTTTTTTTCTTTGCCTTTCATTTATCAATTTCCTTTTTGTCGTTTTTTTGCCAATCTCTTTTTCCTCGTCTGCGTTCACGTTTGCTTATGAGTTGAACACGTCTTTGGTTTAATTTCCCATGCTGCAAAAATCGTTCTAAATTGAGTGTCTGTCTATCAGTTCTGCGCTCTTGCCTTTCTCAATAAGTGGCATTGCCGTAGCTGGTACCCTGAAACAGTCTGAAGTGACTGTCTTTCCCCATGTCTGATGTTCTTGACGTGACTTATTCTAGCATGCATATGATTCCAGCAGAATAAACTATAATTCTTATATTGTGTGCACAAGGGATCACTGCTGAGCTAATAATTGACACCACACCCTGACCCCCTCTTCTGAGCTTTTGGTGTTCATAACATATTTGTAACATTCCATGTTGGTTCCTCTTTTGATTTCCCTGCATAATTACATTAAAGTCTGAGAGCAGTAAGGGACAATGTGAAGGTGAATAGAGAATTGATTCGATGCAGAGTACCGTTGTGGCCATTTAAATCGGCCGTAAAACGCATAAGAATTGCTCTTTTCACAATCTCTATGTGGTCTTTTAATCCACTACGTTTCATTACCTTCTTTCCAGTGGGAGGAATCTACACGGTTATCCAGACAAAAGCAAAGATCACTACTGATGAATGGGGAGAAAACTACTTTCTGATTGGTCCCTACTTTGAACACAATGTGCGGACTCAAGTTGAGCTGATAGAGCCTCCAAATCCTGCCATCAAACGCACACTGGACTCCATGAACTCGAAGGGCTGCAAGGTGAGACCAGGCCATTTCCAGTGTCGCGACTGACTGTGTGACTATATACTCCTCCTATTATGAGCTCAAGAAATTGACCCTTTTTGTGCTGGTTTGCTAACCCTGTTTTCCTGCTCACTAGTCTTTTAGTTAAGTTCTAACAGGAGTAGCCATCTCCAGTCCTCCAGAGATGCCAACCAGTCAGGTTTTCAGGATATCGCTGCTTCAGCACAGGTGGCTCAGTCTTTGACAGAGCCACTGATTGAGCCACCTGTGCTGAAGCAGGGTTATCCTGAAAACCTGACCTATTGGCAGCTCTGGATGACTGGAGTTTGCTACCCCTGAGTTATAGGTTCCCACACAGGAAACCTCTTCAATCTGCATTCCTCTTTACTGCTATATTCAAGGCATACCTGCCGGCACTTCCAAGGTCTTGGTTCTGTGTTTAGTAAGAGATAACTATGCAATAAGCCTTATGTAAAGATTACTGCACGCCAGTGCTGAAATGCAGTCTTGCAAAACAGGCAGATTTTGATAGCAGTATAAAGGTTAACAAACTTGGTCACAGCACCAAATATGGCAATTTCATGCCTTTCAAAGCTATGAAGCATTATTCTAATGTTGTTTCTTGGATCTAAAGATAACGACATCCTGTCTTGTGGCAATGCCAATATATTGTCCTTTGACTCATCAAAACATGGATGGCATCTTTCCACCCCCTCCTGCCCTCTGCTTGTGTCTCCTTTTCCCCTGCTTGTCTCCGAGCTCAGAGGCACATAGTCATGCACTAAATTTAGCTTCCCTCTGCAGTGACCCTGTGTTATGTAGGGATTTAGTTTCTGTCCATGGAAAAGGTCAAGTCACCAATTCTGGACAGCATTTGTTTGAGGTCTCAAATTCCAGGGACTTTGCAGAGGATTGCAAGAACAGCGAGTTTGCTGGTCAGGGTCTGTCCTGTCCTCACAGCTGTGACAGTTTGGAGGTCAGGAAGTCATTGCAGAGGAGCTTTTCTGCCATGATGAGGTCACTGATGTCTCCGAGGCCTGAAATGGCAGTGATCAGTCTACATAATATAGTGATGATAATTGTACAGCCGAAATCATTTGAAGTGACTTTAATAGGTTGCGTTGCTTGTTTAAGACCGGTAACTTTCCACCTGTTGTAAAAGTGCATGTGTAATGACACTGCATGTCTCTGAACACGTCCAGTCTCCCAAATCTCATTCTTCTTGGAGACAATATCTCCAGTTGGCATAACCTTGCAAAGCGTGAAGCGATGACTTTGTGTATTGCTGACCCGTGGTGCTATCAAACCCAATGAACATCCGATAAATTGCTCCTGTATGGGTAACTGAGCCTGTTGCATAGTGCATCACCTATGGGCAGTGGGGCTCAGCAATAGTCATTTTTGGACAACCTTAATTTTACACTGTGATTTTGTGTGCTGAATGTAAACCATTGAAAATATACATGCCTATCCAGTAATGTTAAACGGTAACATAAACAGCGATGAAACCTATCTGGTTGTTCGTTAAGAGATTCCGTGTTTATTGCTCTACTAGAGAATAGAGATTCCAGCTGTAGCATTCTGTTACATACCTGGAGTTGGTTAAAGATCCTTAACCCCTTTGCTGCCAGAGGCTGGCAGTGCATTACGATTCAATGGTTGCAGTGCTGTGGCAGCAAAGGGATTTTGATCTAAACCTGTGGGACAACATACTGCTGACATTTCCTCTTGCTCAACCTCCAGCCTCGTCCCCACTGCTCACAGCTGCGCTCACGACGCAAACTAGATACAGCCCTCTATGGGGCCGGCCCCAGTCTGTGCGTGCGTGCGCATGATCAAGCGTGAGTGGGGCGACTACATTTTGAGAAGTCAAGAAATGTGACTACTGGCGCGATGGTCACGGTGGTGGTTCAGCCAATGAGGGCGAACCAGCTGCGTGACATCATGGCCACACTCCCGCCACGCCTCACCGTCGCCTCGGTCCTCAGATTGCTCGGCTGAAGGCCACGAGCGCCGCCAGGCACTCCGTTGCTCGCACATGCGCTCACTGGAGCTGTTAGCTTCAGCAACGCCTCCTACTGGAATGAGCAAAGGTCTCTGCAGAAGGTGCACCTGTAACTGCTGGGGTTTCCTGTTATAATGGCTTTAAAGAACAGCTGAGCAGATGGTTGTCTTTTTAAAAAAAAAAAAAAAAAATATGTATAGTTGCTTATGACTGAACTTTCTTTCTTGTTGATAACAGTTCACGAAGCTGTTAAAAAATGTTTTTTAAGTTAATATATCATTGCATTAATATGGTATTTCTGCCTGAATCCTATGGACATAGTTCTTAGCTGCAGTGCTTGAGCTTATTCAGGACACTTTCCATTTCATGCTTCTGTGCTGAAGTCATTTCTGGAAGAGTCTTGTCTGTAAAAATAAGGTAGCACTTCAATGTAATTCTGCTTTTATAACCTCAAACGCCTGTTCTTTGCTTTGTCGGTGGATTCAACATGTTTAACAGTTTGTTACATCATTGTGTTTGAGTTGCTTGTGTACTCATTCGGGTTAAAGTATTTGCTATTTGGACATACAGTTATTGCACAGTGGCATGTTGTGAGCAGGTCAGATGAGGCACAGAAGTATTTTTTTGTTGTTGTTGCAAAGTATCTTTTATGAGTTTTGTATGTATTTCCATGGCAACAGAAGCTACCCAACTCTGCTTAACATCTTCAGTATCGGTGATATACAAAACTCCTGTTACATTCTCAATGTACATTAAAAAATAAAATAAACATACAACAAGCCACAGAAAAGATAGCCAGTCTCTGTACATACTGATGTCCAAGTGAAGCAGGAGTAGGATTCAGAATATCCTCCAATAAATACACTATATTTGAAAAATAAATAGCTTGTACATACTGGACTCACCTATGCAATGGCATATACTGTAGCAATCGTAGCCACTCTTCCTTCCCTTCTAAAGATGTCAGGCACTATATTAGTGATGCACAATATAAAGGCTTGTTGACTTTCGAGGAGGAGTCGCTCTCTGACCACATCAATGACCTGTTGCATCTTTGGTCCTCTTCTGCTGCTCTGACAGCCATTTAGTGAACCCTCGAGCCGAATCTTCGCCGATTGGTCACAGGAGAACGGATCGATCGGCAACTTGGCTAATTACTCATCATTGTGTGGATTGTATTGATGCACATATTAAAGGGAAAAATAAATAAAACGGCAGCTTGGACTCTAAAGAACACTATAATTATATTGTGAAATTCTGAGGAGCCCCAACCCTCTCTAATAGCGCGCCTGAAATCAAATGTATTGTAAATTCTTCTGTATTTGGTACAATTTTCAAATGAGTAGAAAATTGCAGGGAACTCTTTAGGGGTTTCTGGGGAACCCAATGGTTCCTAGGAACCCCTTTTGACGAACAATGCTTTAGATCATTGACGGCAGCAGGTGACCCTCGGGGGCTTCACTTGTGGCCCCCAACCTCTGGCTGCCGCAACAGCAGCCTGCTCGGCCTCATCTTTGCAGCGGGAGTGGGGGATTGGAACTTCTCCCCACTCCCTCAGCTGCGTAATGACAGTGTTTTGATAGATATTGCCCGCTACCTGTGATCGAAATATAGATATATCCAGGGCTCGACAAAGTCTTTAAAAAAAAACACCCCCCCCCCCAAAAAAAACTCCAGCACTCGCATGTCTTACCGGCGGTATCTCCCGGCATTCTCCGTCTTCTCCCCTGCAACTTTGACTGTTTCCCCTGCAGCTCCTGTTAAAATGACCGCGTTGCGTTAAATGACGCCGTGTTGCCTTGGCAACGTGACTCCACGTGACGTTGTGACTCCGCAGCTAAGCATTCGACAGTGCGAAAAAAGCACTCTCCCTCGAGCCCGGGATATATCTATCAAGTTGCCTACCAGTGCTTTTTCAGAGGTTCCGTACACCACATGTTCTGATTGGCCTACATTCTGGGCATTTGGAATTAGAATTAGAATCAGTAATAGCAAACATTAGAATAAAAGACTAATTAAAACAAATTTAACTTGCAGTAGTGGTCATCTCCAGCGCCAACTGAGGCATTAATAACCAGGTGACCTCATACTTTTTATATTTAGTTTTTATTGATTTTTCACTTGTATAATAGAAACATTTGTATACATTTTTACAGATATAATGGCAAAATAGAAAACATTACATTGAGCATTAAAGTACATTTAGGTCACTTCCATTGTTCCTGCATATAGAGTTATGCTGTTGGCAAGAGAGAACTCCAGTCTTTTTATAAGAGTTATATTTTGTAGGGATACCGGTTTCAAAAAATGGCTATTATCTGTCTGTGTGTATCTAGTAAAGGACTCCCGTATAATAAAGTATTTCCATGGTTTCTCTTTGTTTAAAGATGTACATTTCTCCATAGCCACCAATTTCCAAACTCTATTATACCATGAGGTAATGGGTGGGGACCCCTAGAATTGACAATAAAAGGATACATTCAATTTGGCCGCACACAGCAGAAGGGTAATAAGAGTCTTCCTCTTGCTAGAGCATCCGCTGGGTAGGTCATTTCAAATAAATACTTTGGGGTCAAGTGACTTCCTGGATGAAGTCTCTACTTTCCTGAGAAGAGTTTTTGTAGAGCATGCGTGCCTTTTTAGTACTCTCTCTACCGGAACATGAAATGCAGTGCACCAAATGCTGACCGGGGTCTGATCGTGTAGTTGTAGTAGATCCTGAGTGGAATGTATAAAAAAAAATACAATTTCAGTAGATTCACATGCCTGTTCAATAAACTCCGTCCCCCCCCCCTCCCCCACACACACATCTAGTGGAGTGCTCGCTGCTATTCTATGTTTATTTTAAAAAAAAATTATAGTCTCTCTTCTTTCCAGTATGAATGAATGAATAATGGGGCATTCCCCTGAGCCTGTCTCGTGTAAGCCGAGCCAGATCAAGTAGTGGCATTATTCCAAATCCTGCCCCAGGCCACAATTCTCCATTCATTTGTGAACCAATGGTAAAAAAAGGTACTAGGGAGCTCTCTCTAACCAGATTACAAATGTAACCAATAGAATAATAAAACACTTATAATACCACTGTGATCGAGGACGCCCTCGTATACCTCAATACTGGTACAGTATGCGCCTTCAGAGTCCAATGTCCGCAGCTCGTTTTGAACCAATGTCCTGTTCCCAGGCGAGTTGGTATTTATGTTTTTGTAACGGCTGTGGAGTTCAATAATAAATGTATAAATCCATGATATGAGACCATTCGTTCTTACACTTTTTGGTCAGAAAAACTTCAAAAGGTTTGAGGGGTCTAATGCCTGTACATTTATTAAAACGCAACGTTTTATTTTAGAAGTATACTAAAAAATGTAAACTATGAACTAGCGTCAGTTGCACATGTTGGGCTTAAAATTAAAAGGGTTTGAATGATTTCTTTAAACTAAGAGAGAAGTAGCACGTTCTAATCCTTTTGGGCTGAAGAATCCGGAGCAGAGGGACTTTAGCCAAGAATGCCCCTGTACTCTGTTTTTAATTGTGGAATCTGCAACTTCCACTCATCTGCAAGCTTAAAATCCACATATACCGTAAAGAGAAGGTAGATGCATTTGGAAAGGGTTTTTTATATTGTGGTATTAAAATATTGATTACAGACCTGTCATTTTGTCATGGTTGCATGGCTTTTCCCCTCACACCTATAGTTATAAAGTTTAAAATGTACTAGATTTTTTTGTTAGAAACCAGTTAACACTTGTTTGTATTGTATGTCTTTATTTATATAGCGCCAAAAGTGTACTCAGCGCTTCACAAAGAATACAGTTCAGGGAATTATAATAATACAATAAGTGCAGCAAAATCAGACAATAGGAAAGGAAATGCCTGCCCCGAAGAGCTTACAATCTAAGAGGTATGTTGGGAGACTTGCAGACACAGCAGGTGAGGGAATAAGTGCAGTAGATACCAGTGCTTGGTCACAATGGGTGGTAGGAGTGACTGAGTGTGGGACAGTAACCATGAGTGCAGGCTATTGGGATGCTTGATTTTGGGGCAAGTTTTAAGGGTAGTCAGTATTAAAATGAGAAGGTTAATGATTGAAAGATTTACAGAATGATTCCCTGTTGGATAAATATTTTCCGTAACTCCCATGCGTAGTTCCCCATTTCAATATCATTTTCCCTTTTGTGTATTCCTACAATACTTCATCTTCTTACAGCTCAAGTTTTTTTTATTTGAAACACTCTGAACATCAGTTTACATAAACGGTTCCTTTCCTGTGCAGACGCTCTCTTACAATATTTAGCATCCTCCCCGTGACCAATAGGAAGCAGAGCTGCAAGCGAAGAAAACCAGGAGAACAATAGAAATCCGAGTATTTCAAGGATTACCACTGAAAGGGAATAGCGTCGCATTCAAGCTAATTCTAACACTGGCTACAACCTTGTGTACAATTATTTTTATTGCTTTTTCACTGTTGCTTTAAATCCTTTCGTATTACTGTAGATGCACCACTAGCAAAGTAAATCCTTTTTTTTTTTTTTTTTTAAGGCAAAAGTAACTTGACCAGGGTTGCGCAGGGAGCCACGAGCTCTTGTTTTAGATCTCTGCTGCGCCTCCTGATGGATTGAGTTCCTTTTTTTTTTCCCCACAGGTGTACTTTGGTCGTTGGTTGATTGAAGGGAGCCCATATGTCATTCTGATCGATATTGCAGCAACCGCCTGGAGTCTTGACCGCTGGAAGACAGAGTTGTGGGACAGCTGTGACATCGGCATCCCATGGTATGACCGGGAAGCCAATGATGCCGTCCTGTTTGGCTTTCTTACTGCCTGGTTCTTTGGTGAGGTGGGTAATTGAGCCTGGATGGGCCTGTAATGTATTTTTTCTCTCTCTATTTCTAATTGTCTGAACTCGTTGGCCATATCTATAATGTTTGTAGTTACCAACCATCTTGGCCAGACACTTCTCCTCCTGTCTCTGCAAAACTCCCAGCAGATCTCATTGAAGATATCTGAGCTTTTTGGAGCAGGTCAAATGGAAACGCTGACTCTGAGATGCATATTAAAAATTTAATTTAACGGCAAATAAGATGACCGCGGTACTCATGCATTTATTATTTATTTCTCTGTCTTTCAGTTTGCTGCCCAATGTGATGAGAAGCCCTTTATCCTCGCTCACTTCCACGAGTGGCTCTCTGGTGTGGGATTATGTTTGTGCCGTGTACGCAAGCTCCCAGTGGCTACTATATTCACAACACATGCCACACTTCTTGGGCGGTACCTGTGTGCTGGAAGCGTGGACTTTTACAACAACTTGAAAACGGTAAAGGCGGGCACACCGGGATCCAGGATTATTTCTGGGGGGCACACCGGGATCTAGGATTATTTCTGGGGGGCACACTGGGATCCAGGATTATTTCTGGGGGGCACACAGGGATCCAGGATTATTTCTGGGGGGCACACCGGGATCCAGGATTATTTCTGGGGGCACACCGGGATCCAGGATTATTTCTGGGGGGCACACCGGGATCCAGGATTATTTCTGGGGGGCACACCGGGATCCAGGATTATTTCTGGGGGGCACACCGGGATCCAGGATTATTTCTGGGGGGCACACCGGGATCCAGGATTATTTCTGGGGGGCACACCGGGATCCAGGATTATTTCTGGGGGGCACACCGGGATCCAGGATTATTTCTGGGGGGCACACCGGGATCCAGGATTATTTCTGGGGGGCACACCGGGATCCAGGATTATTTCTGGGGGGCACACCGGGATCCAGGATTATTTCTGGGGGGCACACCGGGATCCAGGATTATTTCTGGGGGGCACACCGGGATCCAGGATTATTTCTGGGGGGCACACCGGGATCCAGGATTATTTCTAGGGGGCACACCGGGATCCAGGATTATTTCTGGGGGGCACACCGGGATCCAGGATTATTTCTGGGGGGCTCACCGGGATCCAGGATTATTTCTGATTTTTGCAGATTGTAATGTTTTTTATTTGTCAAAATTGGGTGTTGCATCTATGATTTGTAGCGCAAATACAGAGAGGATAAACAAGTAGGAGTGGCTATTTAAAGGTCAGTGCCTACTAGGACTGGTATACTAATGGCAGTGACATGTTGAAGGGATTAAATGTGGGTGATTTTATGTTTTTAGCAAATTCAGACATCTATAAGTATATACAGTATTTTAAATGATTGTAAACTTGAGAAGCCGAGACATGAGATGGGTTTGATTTCCTCTGGCCTATGAACCTTTTATGTCATAATTATGTGGTCAACAAGGGTTTGCACAGGCAATCTCAGCCCCTTCCTCTCCCTCACTTATTCTCTCTCTGATAGGACAGGATGGGATAAGGGTAGAGGAAACGCATGATTGACAAACACCTCCCCGTTCAGAGTCACCCAAAGGAAAATACGTGGTACCTAACTTCCGAATAAAACAAAAGCAAAACACATTGCCCCTTTGAAGTATAAATTGTGCTAATACTTTATTAATAAGACATGTAAAGCTTCATGGTTTTTCTTTCTCTTCATTGTTGCATACAGAACACCTACAAGCTCATATTGAACCCCCAAAATACCCACAACATATATATATATAAGCATATAAGTTTCACAGAGGAGTGCTACTGAGCATGGCAATATATATTAAAACCAGAGACATAACATAAAACACAGACAAAGCTCAGTGCACATCCAGAAAAACTTATATACGGTACAGTGCCTAAATATATATGTATAAATAAAATGGTCTTTTAGTTTAACATTTTGGTCAAATTGTTGTAAGCCCTTGAGCCAAATGCACGGTAGACCACGTTTCAAGGGTCCCTACACTAATATAAATTCTTAATAACCTGTGCATTGCCAGGAAGAATGATTTATAATAAATCTGTCAATATAAGTTGCAAAAGTTCTAAGTCTGATTGAAGCTTTTATTAACTTGTACATTACCAGGAAAAGCACTCTGTAATAGATTTGTCACAATCACACTGCATGCAGGCAAGTTCCCCTGATGGTGGGAGATGCCATGGAGTGAGCTTTTAACCATTTAAATGTGGGAGGGAGTGAGCTTCAATTAGATAGGAGGTTGCCACCCTCCAATCAGCCAAGACTAGCATTGTTGCATGAAGATATACATATAACTTAAACCGGGGAGTGGCCAACTCCAGTCCTCAAGGGCCACCAACAGGTCAGGTTTTCAGGATATCCCTGCTTCAGCACAGGTAGAGCAGTCTTCGATTGAGCCGCCTGTGCTGAAGCAGGGATATCCTAAAAACCTGACCTGTTGGCGGCCCTTGAGGACTGGAGTTGCCCCCCCCCCCCCCCGACACAAACGTTTTCGCAAAATGGGCCCAGAATCGGGGATGGAAACGCTACATTTATTTTCCTTTGAAACCGTTTGACCAGTGTGTAACATCTTTCTGAGATTTAATGGATGGAACAAAACCCTCAGGGTTAAATGACACTTGGACATCGTACAGAAGAATGAGAACCGTAAGGAGGCAATCCAAGCCGCTTAAAAAAATAAATATATATACATCTGTTTTTTGTTTTGATATATGCAGCCTTTACCTATGATATACCTTTTATTGAAAATGAATTGCCTAAGCTGCCGTTCGATTCGTTCTCCTGTGATCGATCAGCAAAGATCCTGTTTCCCAGGGTTGACTAAATGGCCGTCTTTCAGTTTCAAATCAATCCTTCAGTCAGTGTAACTCAGCAGCTACAATGTATCCTTATATTACTAAGGTAACATTATCTATTGTTACAGTTTGCAACTCAAACTGCTGGGAATATTGGCAACAGATTATCACAAACAGGAAAGTGTTGCAAAGATCTTGCACTGCTGGGGAGGTGGGCTAAACCTGCTATAGAAATCAAAGGATGCTCAGTACTGTATATTAAAACAAATTAAAAATGGCATTGAGATGAATTAAAAAAAAAAAAAAAGGGTAGTAATATAATCTAATATTACCAGACTGATTTATTTAAACAAATACATGTAGGATATTGCTCTTATTGCTCCTTTAAATGGGAAGTAATTCTTACAAATAAGGGAGAATGAATATTATTTGCACTCCTATTAGTTGATGTTTTGTCATTATGTATTCTGGTTATGCAGTGGCAAAAAAGGACATTTTATATACTATAAAAACGATTTGCTTGTCTGTGCGTGTATTGTGGTGTGCACAATGAATGATGGTAACATGGCAAGGAACAGTTAAGGGGAAGCCCTGTGTCTCTAGTGCCTGTCACCAGAGATCTGCAAGACCCCTGTAGGCAGCGCCTCTGAACTCATAAGTATTTACTGGTGAAATGCTGTTTGCAGTTTAACGTGGACAAGGAGGCCGGGGATCGTCAGATCTATCACCGATACTGCATGGAACGAGCGGCTGTCCAGTGCAGTCATGTCTTCACCACTGTGTCTCAGATCACTGCCATAGAAGCTGAGCATCTGCTGAAACGCAAGCCTGGTAAGAAGGAGAAGACCCAAGTCCCAGCGCTATGAATCTTGCACACACCAGCCAGTGTCCCGTGTACATCCTTATTGCTAGGGAAACTTGGAATAGATTCTAGGGTGCTAAGGAAAGGGTTGAGCCAGTGTCTCCCAACAATATTGTTTTGTCCTGCCATAATTAAAGAACAAAACTTCATATACCACCACTTGTAGAAGTAATCGTATTGTAAATACTTATTTTATGGGGTGTAGTTATTCTCTGACCTGCAAAATTATGAGGCTTTCAAGCCACACAAGTGATCTATATGATTTGTTTTAAATTTTCCATATCACAGGTTGGGAGTTGCTTGGGTAAACCATATGAAGCGCGATGCTTCCTAAAACATGTCTCATTATCTTATATTATCTTTATTTTTTATCATCTCAAATGTTATTGTAAAGCTTCATATAAAAAAAACATAAGGGGTAGAGAATGTATAAAAGGGAATAAAGCACAAAGGGAACACTAAAAAAACCCACAAGGTTACAGCGTTTAAACCATAAACACATTACATTAAAGGTCTCAATGGGTCCAACCATACAGTAGGTACTTATCACTATCCGTGGTGCTTGGTCCAAGACCCCGGACGATGATACCATGCTCTTCGCAACAACATTTCCCTCACAAGTCCAAGAGTTAATTAAATAAACTTGGGTGAATTAAAGGCTATGGATGTCCCCATGACTCTAATTATATTTTGAATATAATATTTGGGAAATTAGCTACACCTATATAAGTTCTCCATTATTCCCAAACACCTATACATTTGAGTAAAGAGTCTGTTCGTATACTGGTCCGCTTTCTTTTCCATTACGAAAACTTTCCATATCCTAGCTCTAATTTGAGCCACGGATTGGGCACTGTGCTTCTTCAATTCCGCTGCTATCTCACATCACGTTGCTGAATAGATATGAACTATAAGTTTATTCTCTCTCTCTTACCGAGCGTATCATTGGGTTTCCACAATAAGGTCTACCAGGGATCCAATGGGAAAGAGACATCTAAGATTTGTGCACTATCGTCCACGATTCCTTAATTCTCTTCATTGCTACAACTGCCAGGATGTCCTCCCAGTCTTCTGGATCTAATTCTACCCCCTCTTCCTATTTAGACACAAAGCGTGGTTTAACTACTCGCTCAACTAGCGAGATGAGCTTGTATACATAGGAAATGTAATCCCTTCTGGTGTTCCTTAACCATACATAAATCCTCAAACTGTGTAAGGTCTAAAAAAAAAAGGGACTTTAGACTTAGTTGAAGAAACCTAAAAAAATTCAAGGTGTTGAAGTCCCAAGCTTCTAGCCCAATGTTCAAACGGCCTAACCACTTTATTTTGCCACAGATGTCAAATTCTCTTTACCTCCTCCCCCATCCCCTACTCAACATTTCTCGAAAAGATAGACCCGGAAAAGAAATCCAGATTATTACACAATGGCTGCATAGGGGAATTCTTGGTTGTAACTGGAATTCTTTAGCTTAACAGAGTGTCATATTTATAATGAGTGAGTCACTGTGGACAGGTGGGGGGGGGGGGGGAGGTTATGTATATCAGGGTTGATCTCGAATTGTCAGCCAACGCAACATGTCCTGGTCTATTGCTGGAAGGGACATAGAAATAGAATCTATCCAGCACTTCCTATTTTGCGGTGGATGCTATTAGACGAGCTGGCTCAGATGTGCCTCCCTATCATAAGACATTGGGTTTGGTACTGCTAGTCCACTTTTTTTCTTAATTCAACTTCATGCCTCTCCCCCCCCCCCCCCCCCCCATTGCTGTCTGTTTCTTTTGTTCCTTCTCCATCCCATGTTTCTTTGTATTACTTATTTGGTCTCTCTCTTTTTTTTTTTTTTTTTTGACCTCTTGTTGTCTTTCTTCCACTATCCCCCTCATTTTGTCTTTTTTTCTCTTCCTCCTAAATACAGACGTAGTGACCCCCAATGGCTTGAATGTAAAGAAGTTTTCCGCCATGCACGAGTTT
Source organism: Ascaphus truei (assembly GCF_040206685.1). Classification (NCBI taxonomy): domain Eukaryota; kingdom Metazoa; phylum Chordata; class Amphibia; order Anura; family Ascaphidae; genus Ascaphus; species Ascaphus truei. The sequence continues at coordinate 106,530,948 of NC_134488.1, read as the reverse complement.
CAGAACTTGCACGCACAGAGCAAGAACCGTATCCAGGAATTTATCCGGGGCCATTTCTATGGGTGAGGCTTTCGCTTGTTCAGCCAGTCTGTTTGTTTGACTTCCCTTGATGCAGTAACTGTCATGCTGGGATCTAGGTCAGGGCTGCTCAACACCAGTCCTCAAACTCGCCACCCCACCTCCCCAAACAGGTCAGGGTTAAAGTATTTCCCAGCTTCAGCACAGGTGGCTCAGTCAGAGGCTCACTCGAAGACTGAGCCACTTGTGCTGAAGCAGGGACTGATTGAGCCACTTGTGCTGAAGCTGGGATATCCTGAAAACATGACCTGTTGGGTGTGGGAGGCTTGAGGATTGGTATTGAGCACCCCTGCTCTAGGTCCCTTAGTTGCTTACTTATCCTTCAACTGTGAACGTGACTATCTTTATTGCCAACCTGCTCCGGCTGTAGCCCTATCACTGCCTGGCTGTCAGTTTCACTCTTGCTCACTGTCTTAACCTTCTTCCGACGAGAGGGGCCTACAATGTAAAGTACGAGGAAAAAACCTCCAGAGGGTTAAATTGTAATGCAGAAAGACGGTGATCAAAAGAGACAATATAATTAGCCTTGTTAGTAAGTGGCATCAAAATGATAACCTCGGTGAGTCCACATTTCCCTTCTGGTGGCTTCTATGGAAGCCTCTTTCCCAGCTTGGTAGGAGGGGGTGTAAAAAAAAAAATGTATTATAATTCCTGATTTATTAAAATTCCTGATTATTAATTTCCTTCTCTTCCCTTTTCACTGCAGACCTCCCACCAGAGAGGGTGTTATTCATCTGTCTTCTCATTCTGTTCTGTGCTTCCTCCTTTCAGACACCTAGACTTTAATTTGGATAAGACTCTGTTTTTCTTCATCGCTGGGCGCTACGAGTTCTCAAACAAAGGAGCGGACGTATTCCTGGAGGCCCTGGCCAGGCTCAACTACCTGCTCAGGGTAAGGCGAGCAGGGGTGGGGTTGAAAGGAGTAGTGATTGTCCTGAGATCTATATCACCCGTGGTTATCTACTCCCCAGGCTAATCAGAGTGACATTACCATCGTCGCCTTTTTCATCATGCCAGCAAGGACCAATAACTTCAATGTGGAAACTCTGAAGGGTCAAGCAGTACGGAAACAGCTGTGGTGAGTACATCAGTATATGGGGATTGAAGTAAGGGAGAGTGATGTTTAATACCACAGTGACCGCTAGTATCACACAGGTAAGTGGAGGAATAGCGGTTCCTCATTTTCAGAGGCTTTGTTTCACGCTTGATCTCCTTTCATGTTAACACTGCCTTCACTTTGACGAATACACTCCAAAACAATACTTTTATTAAATCGGTCCAACTTGTACACCGTAAAATGAAATAGTGGTCATTTTTTTTAACATTTTGCAAAGTGTGTCCTGAAATACTTTCATCTCCATAAATACAATGGCATCACTTAATTTTATAACCAAGTTTGTGCTTTTGTAGCCTAGAAGCGAAAGTTCCAGTCTTTAAATGTGTATTGTATTGATACAGATCAGAGGGTCAAAACATTGTCCCTGTGGTTTAATAACTCACATTCTATGGCAGTGTGATCATTATATATTAAAAAGAATACGTGTGTATATGTAGGTATTGTATTTACCACATTTGTTTGTACAACAGACAAACGTTTCCCAGCGTAGCTGAACAAATGATTCACAAAGAGTCCCATGCTGATACCTAGACCTATTGTGTGTGCATCCCAAAAGTGTCCTTTTAGTACTTAATCAAAGCAAAGACCTAATGAACAGCACTGCTAGGTTCTGACCACTAGAGGTCTCTCTCGCACTACTAGTGCATTACTTGCTTTGTAGCACGTAAGGCCAGGGCCCCGCTGGCTACTGCAGCGCCCACAGGGACAAGAGCCGCCACACAATGGGGCCGGGCTAGCTGCGAGGGGGGGGGGGGGGCGCTGCACAGCGCCGACAGTTTTTCCTGCTCTCAAGAGAATTGAGATCAGGACTCACGACGGAGCGCTAGGCCACGCACCCTGGCGGTTCAGCCAATGAGGGCAAACCTTCCCGGTGACGGCCACGCCCCCCCTCCCCCTGTCTTTCCCCCTGCAGCTCACTGCAGACCGGGGGACTCTGCTGCCCGCGCCGCCAGCCTGGCAGACGCGCAGGCAGCGGGGCCGTAGCCTAATAGGTTTTTATGCAGCCTTGTAAACCATCATGTCATCCTGTGCCTACCTGGACTGGGAAGTGAGAGCCCTGTGGAGGTCTCTGTGGCTATGACTTGGCTCTACCATAGACATGACTGGCCGCTTTGGTCACGCTTTGTTCACTCGCATTCTTTGTTTTGTCTTTGTTTGTTTGTATGTATGAATATCTTTATTTATATAGCACCATCCAGGTACTGTGCATAGCGCGTCACAGCAGTAACACACGTGACATAATATTATAAGACAAAATAGGAATAAGCGCTTCAGACATGACCGTAACAATAGGAACAGGTTTCCCTGCCCCGAAGCGCTTACAATCTAAGTGGTAAGTAGGGAGAACTTACAGAGACAGTAGGAAGGTGATCTGATCAGTGCATCTGCAAAGGGCTAGATCAGTGCATCTGAGATGTATAGTATCAGCCAGCGGAGCTATCCATATGTTTCGTTAAGGAGGTGAGTTTTAAGAAGGGTCCTAAAGGTGAATAGAGAAGGTGCCAGTCGGAGATTGAGGGACACTGCAGAGGTGTGGGGCAGTGAGTGAGACGTTTTAGGCGGGAGAGGGCTTTCCACATCCTTGTGGAAAAAGCAAGAGTCAGGACGGAGATGTAAGGCGGAGCCAAAGGGTGTAAAGCTTTTATAAGTGAGGAGGAGAATTGTGCATGGTTAATATGGTTCCTTCTTTTTGTAGTTACTCCTAAACCTAATGAAGCAGCTGGTAACATTGATCATTCTTCGTGTGCTATTGTCTCTCTCCAGGGATACGGCCAATGCAGTAAAAGAAAAGTTTGGAAAGAAGCTGTACGAGTCGCTACTAGTGTGAGTGTCATTATGGTGTTTGACAATCTGTTTACAACGCTAGTGTAAATGCCTTTCTGCCCACGAGAGACCATTAATATTAGTTGGTAAGAGCTGTACAAAAAAAAAAAAAAAGACTTGCAATTGTATTTTAGATTTCAACATGAGGCAGCAATATGGGATTTGGGATATAATTTATGACCCTGGAAGTGTCTGACAGATTGAAATACATGGAGATTCTTGACTAATGTCTCTGCTGCTGCTTTTATGGCGACCATGTATTCTCCTCCCTGTTTCTTCTTCATCAGGCAGCACCAAGGAAGAGAGCAGAAGAAGCACACGCCATATAAATGAGTATTGCATTTAATGTATTGAACTTCAGCCTCTCTGATACATCCAGGGTCACAAATAGTCCCCCCCCCTCTCTCCCACCACTAAATCAAACATGGCTGCATCCCGATACTAGTGTATATCATTTGCCATGAAGACTCTGGCTCAGAAACCATAGGTTTCCTGAATGCAATGACACTTTCACACTTGTGACAATGTAATACCCTGAAGTATGTTCCCTCCATGCACTATTTGCAAGGGACTTCCACTTCTATTTTGAATTTAGAACATTCATATTTTTTATGTTCTGATAATAAGACCTTGACCAACATAATACATTCATGGGCCTATTGACAACCAGCTCTTATGTGATAAGAAGGGACCTCACTGGGATTACCTGGAAACTCGTTGGGTTTCATTTCTAGGTGTGCCATGCATGGGACGTAAGACTTTCTCTGAGCGTTATCGGTGCTGTGTCAAAAAACAAACACACATTGGAGTATTGGAATTGCTCAATCTGATAACCCGTTCCTGAAACAAAGTTTTTTTTCTTTTTACTGGTAGAGGTTGATTGTTGATCGTTTATCATTTACATTGCAGAGGGAATTTACCAGATATGAATAAGATGCTAGATAAGGAAGACTTCACTATGATGAAGAGAGCCATTTTTGCTACCCAGGTAATGTAAATGGAAAACAGGGAGGATCTGTGCATTGCATGCTCCAGATACAAACAGGTTACACAAATGCCTGATCTGCAAATGTCTTTAAATCACCAGGCACATAGGGATTTATTGAATATATTTTCTAGAATTTGCAATGCTGGAATGGGATGCATTGGAATGCTGGATAATTATATAATCTCTCCACAGCGTCACTCGTTCCCTCCAATCTGCACCCATAACATGTTGGACGACTCCACAGACCACATCCTGAGCACAATTCGAAGGATTGGTCTATTCAACGGCAGCTCTGACCGTGTGAAGGTGAGAGAGAACACACCATGTGTGCCACTGCATGGCCAGGGTACCCAGCATTGAACACACCTGTTCAGGCTTGGTCAAACAAACACACTCCCTGCCCATCTCTGTTTCCTACAATGCTCCACCGTCAGACCATATTCACACTTCTACTTTAACGATTATGCCTGCACTTTTTCTTTCTTTATGTTAATGGAATGGCACATACAATGTACCTACTTGTTGTTTGTAATATTCGGTAGTTTACTAGTACTAGTGTTTCCTAGTAACACATTATCTTGTTTGCCCATATCCTGAGGTGTATCTATGTGATTTATTTACCCTATACATTTTGTCCATCATATTTGGCACCTGTGTATTTATTTATAAAATGTTTTACCAGGAAGTAATACATTGAAAGTTACCTCTCATTTTCAAGTATGTCTTGTGTAGGCAACTATAGAGGCAACTGGGTATCAACCATATATTGTCTTCTCCTACCTACGACGAGGTCTCCTGGTGTCTGCATATGGCTTTGTCTGCATACAGCCTGGTGCTTAGAGGTTTACATACTTAGGCCCCCCGGCCATTTTTGCCTCCACCTGTCTCTTCCGTTCGACGTTCTCAGCTCTGGGGATTTTAGCCATTCATTTTTAACATCACTGTGTATACTCATTTTTTTTCTGCGTTTTTGAAATACTATTAAAAGTTTATTATTTTTTGATTTTACGTTCAGATTGGTCTTCTAGATATATACCTTCTGGTTTGCTTATGGACTAGGTAGTGTGTTCAGCTAACTCCAGTGGATCTGTATATCCCATTATCCATACACTCTTATTTTTGTCTCTGAGTGCGCATTAAAGGGACTACTGTGACCTTCTGGTCACTTCTTCAGTGTTTGTATCAGTTCATATTTCCCTGTGCACCGGGACATTTTATCTTAACTGTGTGTCTTGTGGCATGAGCGATGGGATCCTTTGTATTACTAATTGTAACTATCCAGATATGAGCTTCTTGGTGCTGCCTCTTAGTGGCTTATTTTAAATAACCTATGTTGTTCACTCATGAAGTCTTCTGTAACCTCATCCCAAACTATCCTACATGTGGTTCCTCGCCCCTCCCCATAGCTTCCCTACCCCGTTGCTTGGCATGCAGATGTAGCCTGCTTAGTGATCACTGGATTTGCATGGCAATAAATCCATTTCCTGCATCACCTGGAAGTTTGCAGCAGCAGTGACTGCTCCATGACTGCCTTTCTGCAGCTTCCTTGCAGCCAGTGGTTGCCACGGTCCGATTCCTCCGTTCAGGGGGACTCATTGTCGGGCTACATCTGTACGATCACACTTTCCCCACTCCTAATTTATTTTTCTTTTCTTTATACTAATGATTAATTCTGTTATTTTCTCTTTCTCAGGTAATTTTCCACCCAGAGTTTCTCTCCTCTACCAGCCCCCTTTTACCAGTGGACTATGAGGAGTTTGTACGGGGATGCCACTTGGGGGTCTTTCCTTCTTACTATGAACCCTGGGGGTACACACCTGGTAAGAGCCCAATATCCAGCAGTACCTTTCTTTTTTTAAACATTTCGCTGACATTGTGGTCATCAACGCATTAAGACACTTTATGCTGATGGCCTCTCTGGCACTGGACATTGTAAACATTGGGTTTTCTACTAGGAGTAAATGAGTACTTCTGTATTTGGTGATATCTTTTTTTTTTTTTTTTGGACTAACAATTGATATTATAAGACAAGCTTTCGAGACTTCCTCAGGTCAGCAATACTGACTACTAGGGGTAAAATTGCCGGTAACACAACAACGATAAAATACCCAGGACTGTGTTTGTTTGCATGTTTTCCTCAAGTGCACAAGCCTGTTTGAATCTCCCTATTGTCACATGTCATACAGTGGTTAAGTTGCAGGATTCTGGGTAGTGAAATGGAAACCCAGTGGGCCTGATTACATTCATCAATAAGAATCAGAATTATCAATGGAAAAACAAAAATAAAACCTAGGAGCACGGTTATCGGAAAGGGTACGTGGAAGAAAAGCAAAAAATGCAAAACTAGACTTGAAACGTGAATGATTTGTAATAACGTTTTCAGCTCTTTGGTAAGAGTTCTGTGACTGGACTCCTGGTTTATGGATCCGACACGTGATTAAAGTCATGTGCTTTTAGGGGTGTGTCTTGAATGGTCTGAAATGATTTGACTTCCTAAAACAATATTTCTATAAGGGAACTTCTTGAATTTTACATGCTTGTTTTATGTAAACAAAGTTGAGCCTTAATGTCATGGGCTGTAAAGTAGGCAGATTTGCCTCCAGCCCTGCCCCACAGAGTGCTTCTATCTCATGAATTGTGTTTGGATGCCATTAATGATTTTCATTCCAGCTGAATGTACGGTCATGGGAATCCCCAGCATTTCCACAAACCTGTCTGGGTTTGGGTGTTTTATGGAGGAGCACATTGCTGACCCCTCTGCTTATGGTGAGCACCCATCATTTGCACTCTTATTCCCCCCCCTCCCTCTCCTCCTCCTTTTGGGATCCCTCTAGTCTTGATATCATCTCTTCATCTTTGCTCTTGTCTTCCCCTCCCTCTGATGTTCGTTGCCCCTTGTTCACCCCCACAGGTATTTACATCTTAGACCGGCGGTTCCGTTCAGTGGATGAATCCTGCACCCAGCTCACATCCTTCCTGTACAGCTTCTGTCAGCAGACCCGACGGCAGCGCATCATCCAGAGGAACCGCACCGAGCGCCTCTCCGACTTGCTAGATTGGAAATATCTGGGAAGGGTAAGACATGGACCCAATCTCAACATGGCTTGAAGCCTGGTGGCGATGCATCTGGGGACTGCAATGCATGGCAAATCGCCACTTAGTGGGAAAATCGCTACCACTATTCTAATAGTGTAAGACGGGGATGGCTGACTCCAGTCCTGAAGGGCCACCAACCAGTCCGGTTTTCAGGATATCCCTGCTTCAGCACAGGTGGCTCAGTCATAGACTGAGCCGCTGATTGAGCTACTTCTGCTGAAGCAGGGATAAGAAGTGTCAAGCATAATACAGTAACTCCATGCACTTTCGATGGATCTTTATTGTATTCGCATTTGTGTTCTGTGTTGGAAGGCAGATTTGGCCTTCTAGTGAGGCTCTACTCGTATTGGGATGCCAGGAGATACAGCAGTATACAGAGGTTGTGTTTCTCTTCTTGTTTACAGTATTATATGTACGCGCGGCACATGGCTCTGGCTAAGGCGTTTCCTGACAACTTCACTTATGAGCCCCACGAGCCTACAGCGGTGAGTACATCTGTGCGAACGGGTGTTATGTCGTAATGTAGCACTAACCCTATACAGTACATAGTGCCTTCAAAATATAAGGATATAGAATACAGAACTGAGTAGAACCCAATTATAAATGACTGATTTGGATAACCAGTAAGGGCATGTTTTGAAAACGCACTCCGATTCGAAGTCACGAGTTCATAGATATTGGGCAAAGCTAGAAAGAATTGGTGGAGGAGGTGAAAAACTTGGGGGAATTTTTACGAACATTTTTCTGCACTAAGACCCTCTATAATTCCCCACATCCCAGGCCCCTCTATAATTCTCCACATCCCAGGCCCCTCTATAATTCTCCATATCCCAGGCCCCTCTATAATTCCCCACATCCCAGGCCCCTCTATAATTCTCCACATCCCAGGCCCCTCTATAATTCTCCATATCCCAGGCCCCTCTATAATTCCCCACATCCCAGGCCCCTCTATAATTCCCCACATCCCAGGCCCCTCTATAATTCCCCACATCCCAGGCCCCTCTATAATTCCCCACATCCCAGGCCCCTCTATAATTCCCCACATCCCAGGCCCCTCTATAATTCCCCACATCCCAGGCCCCTCTATAATTCCCCACATCCCAGGCCCCTCTATAATTCCCCACATCCCAGGCCCCTCTATAATTCTCCATATCCCAGGCCCCTCTATAATTCCCCACATCCCAGGCCCCTCTATAATTCCCCACATCCCAGGCCCCTCTATAATTCTCCATATCCCAGGCCCCTCTATAATTCCCCACATCCCAGGCCCCTCTATAATTCCCCATATCCCAGGCCCCTCTATAATTCCCCATATCCCAGGCCCCTCTATAATTCCCCACATCCCAGGCCCCTCTATAATTCCCCACATCCCAGGCCCCTCTATAATTCCCCACATCCCAGGCCCCTCTATAATTCCCCACATCCCAGGCCCCTCTATAATTCCCCACATCCCAGGCCCCTCTATAATTCTCCATATCCCAGGCCCCTCTATAATTCTCCATATCCCAGGCCCCTCTATAATTCCCCACATCCCAGGCCCCTCTATAATTCTCCATATCCCAGGCCCCTCTATAATTCTCCACATCCCAGGACCCTCTATAATTCTCCATATCCCAGGCCCCTCTATAATTCTCCACATCCCAGGCCCCTCTATAATTCCCCACATCCCAGGCCCCTCTATAATTCTCCATATCCCAGGCCCCTCTATAATTCTCCACATCCCAGGCCCCTCTATAATTCCCCACATCCCAGGCCCCTCTATAATTCCCCACATCCCAGGCCCCTCTATAATTCCCCACATCCCAGGCCCCTCTATAATTCCCCACATCCCAGGCCCCTCTATAATTCCCCACATCCCAGGCCCCTCTATAATTCCCCATATCCCAGGCCCCTCTATAATTCTCCATATCCCAGGCCCCTCTATAATTCTCCATATCCCAGACGTTTAAGGATTTGACAGCAGATTTGTTCAGTAGACAGGAGGACCTCTGTGCCTCACAATAAATGGGTTTTGCTTTGTGTATTGTTTTTTAGGCCCAGGGATTCCGCTACCCGCGCCCAGCTTCTGTGCCACCATCTCCATCCCTGTCCCGCCACTCCAGCCCACATCACAGCGAAACAGAAGAGGACGACGAACGATATGATGAGGAGGAGGAGGCGGAGAAAGACCGTCAAAACATCAAACCCCCGGCCATGGCCACCATGGGCCCAGTCCCCGAGTGGCACAAACGCTCCAAGAAAGGCTCTATGGATGCCACCTCCTACAACAACGTCAGCAACGCCAGCACCCCCACCAACCCCAGCAGCCCAAGTGACCTCAGCAGCCCCACTAGCTCACTCATCGACGAGAGGAATTAAGTGTCTCCATTCCTTCTTTTTGCTATTATTCACGATTTAAGATTTGTTGGTGGTTGCCATTAAAACGAAGAATGAGGAGAACACACAACATCTCGAAATAAACGGTTGTGTTTATCGTGTGCTCATTACTTAGAATTGTAGCCAAATATCCATGCGCCATCAGTCGTCTTGATGCCAGCGCTTCACTCCAGCTGGTTCATTAAACCATGTTACTATCCTCATGTTTTTTCTTTAGCCTTCAGAGGTCAAAAAAGGGAATGGAAATATTTTATTGATTCAAGTTCTAGTTGTCCTTCTCCTGTTCTGCCCTCATATAACAATGTCTTTTCCCTGTGGTTAAAGTGATGATCTTGAAAGTAGCATTGGGCTGTGATTTAATCCATACAAGAGTCTTGCAACTTGGTGGCTCTATTTTAGTTCTAGGAGATTTGGGGAAAAAACTGGTCATCAAGAACGGCCTCTGGTTCATCCCTTATTGTATTGAACGAAAGTATTCACTCTATAATAGCTACCAGTCTGCTCGCTCCATTCTCCAATCCAACCGTTCCCCATATGTTGCTCTTGTATTCCCTCTTTAGTATGTGATATTCTTGGCTATCCCATGTGATTGAGCACCAAGAATACTGCAATACTCCTGAGGTCCTCCCAGCATCATGGTTGCAGTTTCTAAACGTACGTTAATTGCCAGTAATAAAATAGTCTAATAATGTAGGCCTGTTCGGATGTATTTCCCCTGTACTGCGATGTTCTAACGAGGTCCCTGGATCTTGCAGAAAGATTTCCACCAACACGGTTGTCAGAAACAGTTTTAATCTAGCTGCTATCTTTTGAAGTTACAGGAGTTAAAAATGTGTCGTGCCTCAATTACGTGACGGGGCATTGTATGACTTGAAGGGCTGTTGCTAAAAGCTTCATTATAGGAGTTTGATATATTGATCTAAAATGGCCCTGCTGCAGCGATGGACTCACAGCCCAGACACCCCGTGCAGCCCGTCCTAACAGTGGGTGCTGCTTTTAGAAGGAGAACGGTTGAGCTGTTTGTCCGTTCAGTGTGTGTGCCTCGTCCTCGGTCCAAAACCCAATACGGACTTTATATTTATGTTAAGCACTTGACATCTTTTGTTTCTTTTTTTTTGCTTTCTCTATTTGTATCTGGTTTCCAGACACGTTGGGATCCCTGTGACACCCTATAGCTGCACCCAGTTAACACGTAATGAAGAAGCAGAGTGTAACTTCTACTGTATAAGAAAAAAAAACATTATGGTTATTTCAAAATAAAAATTTTAAATCTAGAAAAAAATGGGCTACCTTCTTTTCCTTCTGGTGTATCATTTCTCTCAAGAACCTGAGGTCCCCGATCCACAAAAGCGTGATGGATTTAGCGCATGGCATTAGTCCCCTTCATATAGCGTGCTAAAGCTGAGCTCCCATTAGTGGATCTGGCCTTTAAAAGGGGTTTTAAGTAAGCAGGTATAGCTTTCAATTATGTGTAATACCTTCACTACCAGGGGCCAGCATTGAACGAAAGGGTTAGTGGCGTTCATACAAAAGGCTGTTTAAGGAAGCAAAACATTAAATATTGTATTTATTTTTAAATAAATCAGTTCTGTATCATTATATAATACTTACTGCATTTAAAAAAATATATATATATATATTGTTAAACTCCATGCCATTTTTAATGAATTTTATAAGCATCCTTTGATGTCTGTAGCTGGTTTACCCCACCTCCAAGCAGTGCAAGATATTTTGCAACACTTTCTAGTTTGGGATAATTTGTAGCCAATATACATGTTATGATATCCACATCTACTGTAGGTGTCTGTGAGCAATTTATGCCACGCTGAACCTTTAAGCATCACCTTCCATGTATCTGGTGCTCACAGACCATATTAAAAGTGCTAATGAGTATAAGGGGGGGGGAAAAATGACCAAGCGTTTTTAAGATGTGGATGATTTAAAGCAAAATAAATGGTCACTTTACAGTGATATAGGGGGTGCTTGAAACATTTTAGGTAAGCACTCCGAGGACAGGGATCATATATAAAAGCTTTAGCAATACCTTGAAGGTTATATTACTACTGTATATTCCCCCTCGTTCTATTTCCTTCTCCCTTTTGCCACTATATGAAAAAAGAATGAAGTCGTCCACGAGTTTGTGGAGCTATGAGGTCAGGTATTACGTAACTGGCAAATGGCTCTAAGCTAAAAGCAATAGTGTGTGTGTACACACACACACACACACACACACACACACACACACACACACACACACACACACACACACACACACACACACACACACACACACACACACACACACACACACACACACACACACACACACACACACACATATATTAACTAGTGTACTTTGCCCTGCTTGTGCCAGCTAATGACGTGGGGGCGGAAGTTACTTGATCCACAGAATGTAATACTACGTGTAAAAAGGTTGATGGTTTAGAAATCTCATATAGCTGTTGAACTTGCATGCGTAACGGTATATACAGTAACAGGAACGAGAACGGCAATGTTCCCATTATCTATTTTAGGTTTAAAGTTTAACCTAAACATACATTTTTGTGACATCAAGGTATTAAAGCTGCAGTTAAAGCAAAAACATCCCCCCCCCCCCCCCCATCCAATATGTGCATCAATACAGTCTGCACACTGACAAGTGATTAGCTAAGCTGCAGAGCGATGCGTTCTCCTGTAATGAATCGCTTGCTCTGGGCTATTTAATTCAGTTCTTGTACAGCATTGTGGGCAATGTAGTTCCTGGAATATGATTGACTGGGCAATTACTAGATACAATTGGTTCACTGCTAGAGAGAGGTCGGGGCTCAAGAGCTAGAACCTACCAGAAGGGGAAGGGGGCTGTCATTTTGGAAATGCTTCCTACATTAGAAACATTAAAAATGTATTAAATTTTTTTTGTTTAAATGCTACAAGTATTTCCTCATAGTACAGAACTGATTTATTTAATACTAATTAAAAAAAACACATGTAGGATATTGCTTGAACTGCAGCTTTAAACTAACACTGACACTCTTAATCTGACTCAGTTATGCACAGAGCAGGGCTGCCCTCTGGTGTTTCTTGTCAGTACTGCACACAGGTGTCTGTTGGGATCACAGCGGTGACGTCCCATGCTGGGAGAGGGAAGAAGGAGGGACCCGAGGTGCCAGCACCACACCTGTACAGGTGTCTTGGGAGTTGTGCCAGGTTTGTACAAACGGGAGGACTAATTTCTGTAAGAGGAGAAGCCCGAACAGGTAGGAAGATCATGTAAGGGATACACAGGATTTTATTCTCTATCGGAGTCCTCCTTAACTGTGCCACCAGGGTAATGAGTCTTCATCATGCCAGGATATGAAGGGGCAATTCTGCACCAGCCTGCAGAGATACCTGATTATAGCACACCCATGTATTTATTTTAAGAGGGGCTCCTGGGGCTGGTGTACCACTGTGTCCCTTAAATTTGCCACACATCCTTGTATTGCTGCCTCAACAATACGCATGGAGAGACTATTCCCTCCTAGTATGCAACGTGTACAATAAATCATAAATATACTGTATGCTCACTGTTTATGGGTATTCACTTTACATGCAAAAATATAATTGTACTGTTTTTTTTTTATTGATCCAAATTAAATCTGAAATGTAACAGCACCAAATGAAATGTAAATCAGTGGTCTCCACACTTTTGAGTACGAGAGACACATCGTATATTGTACACATTTTCAGGGGCCAAAGGAAAAAAATATTTTTATATATTTAATGAATGAAGAAGTTTTATTTGAATCTTTTTTGGGGGTAATCAGCATGATATGATTCAGACCAAAAGAGAAATGTGACAATTACAAAGAAAGGATGCCCGGCTTACACTGGGAAATGATATATAACGAGCAAAAATATATATATTTCAAGTTGCTGGGCGCCGGATAAAATCGGGTGGGGGGGCCTGATGTGTCCCCCTGGCCGTAGTTTGGAGACCCCTGATGTAAAGGAATGAGGGCAGAGAGCGTCGAGACAAAAGGGTTTGATATGACTTTGTTTTTATTATCCTGCATATATAAGTTAAACAAGTTTAGCTGCAAAGGGAAGGTGTGTGAGTTTAGGGAACAGTGCTTCAAGCTTGCTTTAGAAATACAGTTACTTGCGATGAATTCAATGACCATTGTTAGAAGTATTTCATAGCTACGGGAATGGGCAGGGAGCCACCTGACACTATTGTTATCTGAACCTTTTAATCGTGAGAGTTATTTACGCCTATTGATGTAGGGTTTTTACAGCTATAATTTACACGAAAATGTCATATAGTTTTGACAGAAGGCATCTGGGCCGAGTAAACCCTAATTATGAATACAGCAATTATAAAAGGAAAGGAGAGAAGATTAAAGCTCCTGCATGTAATAAGAAATACAGACAAATCACCCAGACAAGGCAGTCTGCCACTTTGATTATTACTATAATAAGGCAGGGCTGCTCAACTCCAGATATCAAGCCTCCCCCCCCCAATAGGTCAGGTTTTTAGGAGACCCCAGCTTAAGCACAAGTGGCTCAATCAGAGGCTCAGTCGATAGCCTCTCTGTTTCTCTCAACCCCTCTTCCTTGTGTATGTGGCGCTCTTTTTCACCTAATTATTTGCCTTCACATTATTTGCCTTTTTTTTAATCTCGCCCTGGCCCAAATCCAAATTGTTTCCCCTTTAATATGTGCATCAATACAATCCACATAATGATAAGTAATTAGCTAAGTTGCCGGTCGATCTGTTCTCCTGTGATCGATCGGCGAAGATTCGGCTCGGGGGTTCACTAAATGGCCGTCAGTGCAGCAGAAGAGGACCAAAGATGCAAAGTTCAGTGGGGAAGATCGTGACCAGGCAGTTGCTAGATACAATTGGTGCACTGCTAGAAAGAGGGCAGGGCTCAAAAAGGGGTGTGCCAGAGCCTGTTTCAGAAGAGGAAGGGGATGTGACTTTATAAATGGTTGCTATAGAAACAAAAAATGCTTGTTACATTATAATACATTAAAAATGTCATTTAGAGTTGTTTAAAAAATAATGCTACAAGTATTTTTTCATAGTACAGACCTGATTTATTTAAAAAAAAAAAAAAAACCACATGTAGGATATGGCTTTGTTTGCAGATTTAAGTTACAGTCCAACGCGGCAATGTATTTATTGCGTCATTTAGTAAATATTATTCTTTCCTTGTAACATTATCCTCCACTGTAAACTCATTCTGGAGTTCCAAGAGTATTATTTTACATGCAGAAATGGCCCCAATTTTCTTAGTTATGCATTCAACACATTGAATGGAAATACAGTCTCTCCCTTTCTCTCTCTTTCTAACTCTTCTCTCCACTTCTCTCTTTCTCTCCCCTTCTCTCTCTTTCTCTCCCTTTCTCTCCCCTTCTCTCTCTTTCTCTCCCCTTCTCTCTCTTTCTCTCCCTTTCTCTCTCTTTCTCTCCCTTGCTCTCCCTTTCTCTCTCTTTCTCTCCCCTTCTCTCTCTTTCTCTCCCTTGCTCTCTCTTTCTCTCCCTTTCTCTCTCTTTCTCTCCCTTGCTCTCCCCTTCTCTCTCTTTCTCTCCCCTTCTCTCTCTTTCTCTCCCTTTCTCTCTCTTTCTCTCCCTTGCTCTCCCCTTCTCTCTCTTTCTCTCCCCTTCTCTCCCTTTCTCTCCCTTGCTCTCCCTTTCTCATGCCCTCTCTGTTGTACTCTTTGTATCTGATGTTATTTCCCTCTCTAATACACGCAACCCCACATATATACTGTATGTATATACTGTCCAGGCTTTTTGTTCAAGAGGAGCCCAGTCATGCAGTAACAAGTCCCACCTGTTTATCAGCATTAATCAGGCATAGCCGGTATGTGGTCAGACAGGTAGTACTGTAAATAATATACAACGCCACAGTTTGCTCAGATTATCTACTCACGTGCTCTACTGCTTCTTATCAATATGACAAGTGATATCTGAGGTCACTTAGGTGGAAATATTAGCAGGTGAACATTAGCTGTGAATGTCAGTGAGCATTGAGTTGTATTCCCCCTTTTATCTCTTACAGAAGAAGAAGAAAAAAAGTAACTCTCTTCCGGGGTTAGTAAACATATTTTTGGCCCATCTAATCGACACATTGTAACCCCTTGAGTGCCAGAGTAGCCAGCATTAAGGATGTAGTCCTGCGGTACAGTACGATCGCTGTCTCCATGCTCACTGATTTTTTTGTTTAAACGGTGTATTCTTTTCCTAACAAAGTAGCTGAAAATGAATGTGGCCGCTGAGCTCTAATCACTTAGGGACACAAGGACACCTCAAAGATCCCGATCTGAGAAGCTTAAAACTGCAGTCCACGCAATATCCTACATGGTTTTTTTTTTGGTTTTTTTAAATAAATCAGAATCAGTTCTGTACTATGACAAAATACTTGTAGCATTTTTTTTTAAAACAACTCTGAATGACATTTTTTATGTATTATAATGTATCAAGCATTTTTTGTTTCTATAGCAATCGTTTACAAAGTTACATCCCCTTCCTCTTCTGAAACAGGCTCTGGCACACCTCTGTTTGAGCCCTGCCCTCTCTCTAGCAGTGCACCAATTGTATCTAGTGACTGCCTGGTCACATGATTTTCCCCACAGAACTTTGCATCTTTGGTCCTCTTCTGCTGCACTGACATAAATTTAATGAACCTCCGAGCCGAGTCTTCACTGATTGATCGGCATCTTAGATAATTACTTATTGTGTGGATTGTATTGATGCACATAATAAAGGATTTTTTTGTTTGTTTTAAAGAGCATCTTGGACTGCTGCTTTAAGATAAAGAATGTCTTCTGATTGGATCCTTTGTACTCTAAATGGGAAAAAGCTGCCATCGCTCCATTCTCTCGTGACCGGTCTGCGAAAATGAGTGTTGGACCGGGTCCTACTTTAAAAAAAAAAAAACGGCGTAACGGGTACCCGGCCAAAATCAAATGATCTACTCGGCTGGTTACCAGGTTGGCACTTAGCTGGGGGTGGAGGAAGACGGCGGCGACATCTAGGTAGGTCAGCAGAGGTCCTGTGGCGGTGGCAGGATCAGCAGCCGGCTGTCCAATAGGAACACTTCTGCTCCTGCTCCGGTCACATGGTTCCCCAGCTCACACTGCTATGGATTCCTGCTGCTCCTGCTCGGGCTGAACACACACTGCTGATGCTGCCACCGCCACAGGACCTCTGCTGACCTGCCTACATGTCGCCGCGGGCTTCCTCCCAGGTCTTCCTCGCCTTCCGTCGCTGGCAGCAGGTAAGTAATGATGTATTTTTCAGCTACCCTGACATTACCCGGCACCGGGTATTACCCGGCGCCAGGCCCACTTCTAAATTGCCGGGTCCCGGTAGCTGAAAATCCGCCGGGTAATTCCGGGTACTCGGTACGTAATTCCGGGTACATCACTACTACATACTGTATATATCTGGCAGAACAGAGAATACTGCTTATTTGCCATCCTAGTACCATTTGAAAGCGGCCTACTGTACATGCTGAGCCCACTGGCTGTTTTACGTAACGTTGCTTTCCTTTCAGGCACTGAGTGTATAAGATGGAGTTTGGCTGCAGATACTTTTATGTTGATGACACCAAAAGCAGAGTCAGCGTGCCGCTACCTACCTGCCACAAGTCAGAGAGGATCCCAGAGCCCCTGCCAAGAGATCCAGTTTATGGTATGTAAAGAATACCTGAGTGAGCTGACAAGGATAAGGGTTTAAACACACATTCAGAAGAAGAGCAGAGTTGGCACAGTGTAGCAATGTTAGTGCTAATCTAATACTTGTCTTTTTACCAGGCAGTAATACATTGAGTTACCTCTCGTTTTCAAGTATGTCCATGGATACATTAAATGAAGAGAGGTTCTACATTATATTTACAGACATTTCATGGAGTTAAAGATGATAAATAATTATCAGTGCATGTAACAGTTACACAAGATTAAAGTGTGAGACGGCTGAAGTCTTGAAGTTACTTAAACTGGAGACGGGTTTGAGAGTCTCCGGTAGATTGTTCCAGACGTGGGGGGCACGGTAAGAGAAGGAAGATCGACCAGATTCCTTGTTGAACCTTGGCACCACGAACAGTCTTTTGCTGACGGATCTCAGATGATAAGTGTTGCGTGTGGTAAGGGTGTGGAGCTTGTTCAGATAGGCGGACTTTAACCTGTGAATGCCTGTAAATGTTACAGCAACAATGGTTCTTACCCTTTCACTGCCAGAAGGGCCTGCATTTTTTGGGTACATTTTCTAGCAAAAGCGTTAAGTAAGCATGTCTCAGAAAATCAACTTTCCTTATACCTTTGTACTGTCATTCTAATCATGTTCTTTATCACACTGCTGCCGAGAGATTAGCAACATGTTTATTTTGTGAAAGGCTGCTGTTTTCTCTGTATTGTAAAATGTTTAATTATGACTTCTAGAAGTCTTTAAAGACGTTGCTGCTTACTTAGCCACTTGGACCAAGGGCTCAATGAGGTACAGTAGTACAAGGAAATAGCACCCGCACACTCACTGCATTCTGTGCCACACTGCATACCTGCATCGCTTGACTGTATTGTGTAGTGGTGAATGGGAAAATGGGATCAACTGCTTAGCTCAGCCTTCAAGTTAAAGATATGTAGAATATGTAGCCTGTTAATGGGGGTCAGCAAACACCAGGGTTCACAAATCTGTAATGTGGACATGCCTGATTAGCAGAAGAGGAAATACACTTTGCATTGAAAGGTCGGGAGAGTAAATAAAAGAAAATAGATATCCCAGGGCACGGCGGATTTTCCATGAATGTATTATGTCAGAACAACAGTACGACGTTTCGATCTTTTTCATGTGACTGGCATACCAAACCAGTTTTACAGAGGTAACAGAAGGGCGAAACGTCGTACTGTTCTGACATAATAAATTCATGGGCAATCCGCAGTGCCCTGGGACATCTATTTTCATTCATGCTTAGGATTTCTTTAGACAGGTTTTCCTTGAACCAGGAGCACCGGTAAATCGCCAGTATTTTGATCATTGTATTGGTGTGCAGCATTAAATAATAATAATAATAGCATGTTCTTATATAGTGCTGCTAGTTTTACATAGCGCTTTTACAGGCACAGATCCCTGCCCCGTGGAGCAGAGGAAAAGACCTCCCAGCCCGACGCTACAAGCCTGGTAGACAGTGTGTATCACGCGCAGGCTAAATTAACCCTTTGCACAACGGAGACTAATCATGTAGGGATAAGAACTGTAGCTGTACTGAAAACCTTGATCACATTGAACCGGGGAACCCCTGGACACGATGAGCCCTTGGTCCCCCTGGGGGAACCGACGGGACTTCGCCTAAACCAGATACCCCTTTAGTGATGCAGGTAACAGCAGGCAATCTCCAGAAGGCGTACTCACGTCCAGATCCAGATGGGTTGAAATCTCCGGTGCAGGCAGTGTGCGTCCAGGGGAAGCAGGAGGAAAAAACTTGGAGCACAACTATACAAGAACGAGAACTGGAGGCTAATGAAAAAGGTTTCTCTTTTTAATTAGCTATGTCCCAATAAATAATTTGTTATTTTTTCATTAGCCTCCAGTTCTCGTTCTTGTATAGTTGTGCTACAAGTTTTTTCCTCCTGCTTACCTGTCCCTGCCCCGTGGAGCTTACAATCTATGGTTTTTGGTGCCTGAGGCACAGGGAGATACGGTGACTTGCCCAAGGTCACGAGGAGCCGACACCGGGAATTGAACCAGTTTCCCCTGCTTCAAACTCTCAGTGCCAGTCAGTGCCTCACTGAGCCGCTCCCTCTCCCATCTCATGGGCGAGTAAATAAAACAGATACTTTAAAGGTTTACGAGCAGTAATCTCTAATTGTCTCCTAAAGTTGGGAGGAAATACTCACTTCTCATTGGCAGTGCCAAGACACACGCTCATGTCTTGTGTACAGCAGGACCTTCTACTGCACGAATACCACCTTTAAATACGTTCCATTTTTGTATTTGATTCCAGCGGCTCCTGAACCTGATGCTTCCTACGATAGTGTCCAATGTGAAGAAGATGATGGAGTGAATGGTGTCTCTGATACTCAAGAAGCATCCAAGTTCAAAACAGAACTGGAAACCAAGACAGGCACTGACCAAAGAAGCACAGATTCTGTAAAGGATTCTAGCACATGTGTTATTCATGTATCACGTCCAAGGAATTCCACTTCACATCCACTGCCACGTAAGATGTGACCATATCTTGGGGCAGGGGGGCTCAACTCCTGTCCTCAAGCCTCCTTCCCCCCCCCCCCCCCCACAAAAAGTCAGGTTTTCAGGATATCCTAGCTTCAGCACAGGTGGCTCAATCTGTCTTTGACTGAGCCTCAGATTAAGCCACCTGTGCTGAAGCAGGGACATCCTGAAAACCTGACCTGTTGGGGGGTCTTGAGGATTGGAGTAGAGCACCCGTCTGTTGGGGGATGCATATATTCCATGAACTCTTGTAACCTGGCAGATGCTACAACTGTTCTACAGACTCTTCACGTCTGGTTTCTCATCTTTCAGAGATCCCCCAGGAGATACCACCTGACTGCATGTCACATGGACATCATGCTTACCTGGACGTGCTGCCAACAGATGTTCAAAAGCAAAGAACGCCACCTCCGGTCCCAAGCCGCAGGAAGAAGCCTCCCATTGTTTCTTCATCTGGTACAGTGATTTTACTTGCTGTTGACTCACGTTCCTCTCTTGTTGGGTCTATCCATTGATGCACAGCACGTACGTTATAACCCATTGCACCGCGGAAGAACGCAGCATCCAAGCAAAGAAATCTGTCTGCTGGGTCGTTTCATTTGTATTATCTCTATCTTTAAAGCAGCAAAACATGGAGCACTGCACGATTTTTTTTTTTTTTTTTTTTAAATGACAGGATTGAAGCAGGGGTTTTCTGGAGCTCAACTGTGTCCATTTCAGCTCTGCGGATCCCCTGCTTCCTGAGATACTGGTAATGGGGGGTGGTATCTCTGCAGCCAAGGAGCTTGG
Source organism: Ascaphus truei (assembly GCF_040206685.1). Classification (NCBI taxonomy): domain Eukaryota; kingdom Metazoa; phylum Chordata; class Amphibia; order Anura; family Ascaphidae; genus Ascaphus; species Ascaphus truei. Next base: position 106,510,465 of record NC_134488.1, on the reverse strand, counting down.
GGCCTAGTGAAATGGCACGACTAAAATATATATATATATATATATATATATATATATATATATATATATATATATATATATATATATATATATATATATATATATATATATATATATATATATATATATATATGACACCAGCACTCCTTGTTAGGCCATAATTAATGAGGTGAATGGTGCAATGGAGAAAACAATTGGCAAACACTATTTGAGAAACTGGTAAACAACCGACCCAAGAGAGGCCAATAGACAAGTACGTTCCCTACATAGCAGCACTCAATCACACTGTATGGTATAATACTAACGATATGAACCAAACAAGAAAGGCAGAGCTCAGAAAACCCAATTACAGTAATGATATGATGTATATTTTCTAAAAACACTTTATTAGTAATATGAAGTTAAAATAAAGGAGGTTATTAAAAACCTAGTGAAAAAGGCGGCTTAAATGTTCCACATCACGCTCGGGACGTCATCCCTTACGGATTCCTATTGGCCAGCGTGACCGGGACATTTCAACTCCACAGAGATATCAGCACCACCTACGGAGAGGTACCTCGGGAAGCAACTGGAATTAACACAGTTCAACTCCGGAAACCCCCCTGCTTCAAACCTAGCACCACAAAAAATAAAAACAATGGTGCAGTGCTACTGGTTTTTCTGCTTTAATACATATTTTAAGTTCCTGTGAAAATTAGTTTCCAAAGCTAGGTTTAGAACCGGTGATGTCATTCTCACCCCTTACGAGCGGATGAGTCTGCCTCGCAGCAGCAGAAAGTTAATACTGTAATTCCCTGGAAACTGCATATTTCTATTACCCAAATATTACTTACATTCAATCATTTCAAGAATGTAAAAAGGAGGGTAGAGGATGCTTCTCCGATGGGTTTAGATCAATATTGTAATACAAACAATAACTATTTTGAGTGGGTCAATATACAACATTGCTTTATATACCATTTCATAGGCTAAAACTCCTAAATATGTGTGAGAAGTATAGAGATTAGCAAGCTTTAAAGAAAATGTATGGGGATTTTATGGCTGTAACGAACGGCGCACCTGTGAGCATGTGACTTGTATATGTGACAAGGGTCAATACACACAGCTATCCAGCGGACACATTTATCTTCCCGCAGGGCTCCACAAATGCGTAATGCCTACCCACAATCCATCATGATACATATCTTTACTTCACTGCCACCACCAAGTCTTCAGTCCCTGTTTACTAAAGAAAACATGCACTTAACACACAAAAATCTGTTGTTAGCAAAATGTGTCCGAAAATTTTAACTACTTTCTACAAAACGTGCAAGTTCAATCTGAGCCCAAAGATATACTTGTTACATTTTCGATTTAATAGACACAATAGTACAGCGCTTAGGTTACAGAAAAAGATTATTCCAAAAGCGCACAGTAACAAATGAAGACAGTTTAATGAAATAAAAAGGATAAACAAACAGAAATTCCTATACGTTACCACAAATCACGTATAATATTTCTCCTCACAGGGGTCTTGAGTGGAAAATATGAGATTTCCCTTGCCATAGCATTGGCACTCCCTTGGATAAAATCTCATTCATAATCCCAGATGCAGGGTTTATATTCTAAAACCTTGTTCATTGAAACACACTGAAAACCCAACTTCTGGGTATTTCCTTACCCATCCCTTTCATCAATCTCTCTTGATGACATTTTTACGATTTAAGGAAAAAAATATCTTTGATACTCTGCCTGGATATAGAAACATACTCATTTCTTTGTTTCTATAATACTTAGAATGACGCCACCTTCGCTGTCACATTTGTATAATTAATATGCACGCTTCGCTACCACTTTTGCCCATGCTAACTTATAGTTTTGCATGAGAAAACAGATATCTGTCCTTTGCAACCTCCTACACCTGAAGTGTCTTGTATCATTTCATTTGTAAAATCGCAACTGTTACAAAGATTAATCTGTAATTTTCGTGAATTGCTGCCAGGCTCATGATATTTCACATTTAGTAAACTACAAACGTTTGGGACTATTGTTGTAGCCACACCCTCTGATCTTCTGCAGGACACCAGAGAATTCCTTTTAAGATACATTTGAGGGTTTCCGTTTATTTCCCATAAGAGAAGAATTGTGACGTCATATTTCAATCCCCCCCATTTACAAAACTAGACACGGCCTCCAGATACTCTTATCCCTAGATCAACACACAAACTAGGCATGGTCAGCGGTTTGATCCTGCCATAAAAGCAATTAACGTATTTTAAAGGCAACCCATAGCTAAAATTAATGTCTGCTGTGCCAGGTTGATTAAAATACTTAATATCTCATGATATTATTGTGACAATGACATTTTTAAAATACTATCATTATTTGTAGCTCCCACGTTGCAACAAGCATTGCCTGCAAACTGCAACATTATGCTCCTGAACATTGGGAAGCTGGTGGACGTCTGTGGTAAGAGGGTGTTTTGGTTCAAAAAATAATTCAGATTTTGGTTTTGGATGTGGGTTTGGTTCCCCCAAAAATGTGTGTTTTGCCAAAACTTGATTTGTTTTGATTTACATATATACACATATAATTATTTAGGATTTGAAGGAGGGAGAGAGAGGAGGTGATGGGGGTGAGGAGGAGGGTAACATTGAGGGGAGAAGAGAGTGAAATGGGGGAACAGAGTGGCATGAAGGGTAACAAGAGAGTGACATGGAGGGGAGAGAATGATGGGGAAGGAGAGATCTGTGCAAGTTCATACAATAGTGTTTGTCCTTGCAGTATGAGTGTATATATAACCAGGGCCGCCAACAGAAACCATGGGGCCCAGGACAAATGAAAGGAACAGGCCCCCTCACCCCAAACCCATAGCGCACCGACCACGTAAAAAAATATTTAGCGCGCAACTTTTACTTAACCACCCAAATACATATAAAAATACACCCCCACCACCCCCAATACATTTAAAAATACACCCCCACCCACCCCCCAATACAAATAAAAATCAGACTTACCTTGTGGATGGTCTCACAAGGTGGAGGGGGGGGGGGTTATTTTGTGTTATATGGGGGGTTATTGTGTGTTATTTGGGTTATTGTGTGTTATATGGGGGGTTATTGGGTATGGGGGAGGGATAGAGAGGGGGAATAAGGGGGAAGAGAGCTGGGGAGAGAAGAGAGAGGAGGAGAGTATAAGGGGGAAGAGAGGGACAGAGTTAAAGGGGGGAAGAGAGGGAGGATAGAATGTAAGGGGGGAAGAGAGTGTAAGGGGGGAAGTGAGTGTAAAGGGGGTAAGAGAGGGGTGAGAGTGTCACAGGGACTCCAGGAGCAGGATGGCAGGAATAGTAGGGAAGGCAATGATTGTTGGGGTAAGAGGTCGGTGGCAGATGGCAAGCAGGATCGTCTGGGTCCAGGCAGGGGTCAGCAGCAGGAAGGCAGGAACAGGGCAGGGGGGCAGGAACTGAGACTAGGGAGCAGGAACTGAGACCAGGGAGCAGGAAACAAATGGGGACAAGCCAGATCATAGGCAAGGGCCTTTAATAAGTACCAGACTCAATACAGAACACAACAGAAGCATGGGCATGGGCATAAGGAGTCAGGACACAAAACAAAGGCAAGGGAGGAACAAGAAACTATAAGGACAGAGGACAGGACCAACAAGAGGAGACAGACAACCAGACAGACAGAGGAACCCCAGAGCAGACAGAAACAGCAGCACACCCGGTGGACAGACAAGGAACAGAAGGGAAGAGGGAGAACTAGGAAGACTCTGACAGAGAGAGTGTAAGGGGGAGAGAGTGTATGGGGGGAGAGTGTAAGGGGCGAAAGTGTGAGGGGGAAGAGAGGGAGAGGGACTGTAAGGGAGAACAGAGAGATGGAGGGAGTGTAAGTGGGAGTATAAGGGGGAATAGAGGGGGAGAGTAAGGGGGGAAGAGAGAGGAAGAGAGCATACGGGGAAGAAAAGGGTAGGAGTATAAGGCCCGGGCCATAGAGCACTCAGGCGTGCTGAGGCGTGCTGAGCCGCGCTGAACAGATGCAGAATGCCCCTGCATCTGTTATCAGCGCGGCTATAGTTTCTCCCTGCTGATGCGCGCTGAGCAGGAGAAACTCTTCCCCGAGCGCCAAACTGATATATTTGGTGCTCGGGGAAGCAGAGGAGCGGTCATGTGACCGCTCCCATCCAATGGGGCTGCAGCCGGTTCCCTGCAGAGCCGCAATTACCAGACAGAAGACAGAAGGCATTGTGTTGTGTGTGTTGTGTGTGTTGTGTGTGTGTGTAGGAGGGGAGAGGGTGATGCCCCGATCGCTGTCTCCCTTCTGCTCTGGTCCCTGCCCCCCTCCTGCCCCGATCGCTGTCTCCCTTCTGCTCCGGTCCCTGCCCCCCTCCTGCCCCGATCGCTGTTTCCCTTCTGCTCCGGTCCCTGCCCCCCTTCTGCTCCGGTCCCTGCCCTCCTTCTGCTCCGGTCCCTGCCCCCCTTCTGCTCCGGTCCCTGCCCCCCTTCTGCTCCGGTCCCTGTCTCCTGTGTGTGTTGTGTGTGTGTGTCTGTGTGTGTCTGTGTGTGCGTGTGTGCGTGTGTATGTGTGTTTGCATTGTGTGTGTGTATGTGTATGCATGTGTGTGCATGTGTATGTGTGTGCATGTGTGTGTGTGTCTGTGTGTGCATATGTGTGTGTGTCTGTGTGTGCATATGTGTGTGTGTGTTTGCATTGTGTGTGTATGCATGTGTATGCATGTATGTGTGTGTGTCTGTGTGTGCATCTGTGTGTGTGTGTGTGTGTATGTGTATGCATGTGTGTATGTGTATGCATGTGTGTATGTGTGCATGTGTGTGTGTGTGTGTATGTGTGCGTGTGTGTGTGTGTGTGTGTGTGTGTGTGTGTGTGTGTGTGTGTGTGTGTGTGTGTGTGTGTGTGTGTGTGTGTGTGTGTGTGCGCGCGCATGTGTGTGCATCTGTGTGTGTGTGTGTGTGCATGTGTGTGCATCGGTGTGTGTGTATGCATGCGTGCATGCGTGTGTGTGTGTGTGTGTGTGTGTGTGTGTGTGTGTGTGTGTGTGTGTGTGTGTGTGTGTGTGTGTGTGTGTGTGCATGTGTGTATGTGTGTGTGTCTGTGTGTGCATATGTGTGTGTGTGTTTGCATTGTGTGTGTATGTGTATGCATGCGTATGCATGCGTATGCATGTGTGTATGTGTGTGTGTGCATGTGTGTGCATCTGTGTTTGTGTGTGCATGTGTGTGTGTCTGTGTGTGTGTATGCATGTGTATGCATGTGTGTGTATGTGTGCATGTATATGTGTGTGTATATATAATGTGTATTTGTGTGTGTGTATATATATATATATGTGTATATATAATGTGTGTGTATGTGTGTGTGCATCTGTGTGTATGCATGTGTGTGTATATGTGCATGTGCATGTGCATGTGTGTGTGCATTGTGTGTGTGTGTATATATGTGTGTGTATATATGTGTGTGTGTGTGTGTGTGTGTGTGTGTGTGTGTGTGTGTGTGTGTGTGTGTGTGTGTGTGTGTGTGTGTGTGTGTGTGTGTGTGTGTGTGTGTGTGTATATATATATATATATATATATACATGTAGAGGTATCAGTACCGTGTTAGCCGAGCTTCAATAATCAAAAAATAAATAGATGATACCGTTCTGTGGCTAACGAAAAGCATTTCGTTAGCCACAGAACGGTATCATCTATTTATTTTTTGATTATATATATATATATATATATATATATATATATATATATATAGTGTGTGCATTGTGTGTGTGCATTGTGTGTGTGTATATATATATATATATATATATATAATGTGTGTGTATGTGTGTGTTTGCGTGCGTGCTTGAATATATTTATCAAAGTTGCACAATGTTAATAAATAATTTATTCTCACCACATGTCTTTTTTTTTTAAATTTTTTTAATATTATATAATATACACACACACACACACACACACACACACACACACGTTCCCCAGTGACACACAACACACAGAACACTTCAAAGTGACACACACACACACACACACACTGACAGCTACCAAGTCACACACACACACACACACACACACACACACACACACACACACACACACACACACACACACACACACACACACACACACACACACACACACACGCTGAGCAGCGCTCTCGCTTGCTGACGCTCAGTGCACTATGTCCGAGGCCTAAGGGGGAAGAGGGTAGGGAGTGCAAGAGGGGAGGGAGATGGACGGACAGGGGGAGAAATAGATGCAGGGGGCTGTGAGAAGCTTGGGGTTTCCCAGAATTTCACAATCTAATTTGAGGGTTCCTTAACCAAAAAAAGGTTTAAAACCACTGCCCTGGGGACTAGACCCCGTGTACAAAGACTCCTAGCTATTCCTGGTTACCTGCACACCAAGCATCTGATACTTTTCAATGTTATTATGTTGTATCCACAGGTACATTGAACAGGGAGAACCCAGCTCTGTGTAGCAACTGCTCCGCTAGTATATCAGAGCTCAACCATGGACAAGAGGACAAGGTAAATCAAACCAGAATGTGTTGAAGGAAAATACAATGCAGAACATATAATATTAAAAAGGGCTATCTCTATTGTAGGCTTCATATTAAAACATTCTTGTATAAAGGTTTGTCATCTTGTGGACCCATTTTTCAGAAAATATTTGCTTTGTGGTGTAATATTTAGATGTAGATCAAGTCTCATTACCTCAATACACAATTCAGTGTATTCACAAGTATTTTACACTGATTGTAATTTCACATGCAGTGCCTCTCTCTGTATCTCTTCTTATTACTTTGTCTCTTTTTGTGGTTCATTCGAGCCATCACTACCCGTAACCTTATTTTCACACCCCTATCGGTCAGGCCATTATCCCTGGGTTGAGTTTCATGAGCCTCATGCAGTAATGGTCCTATGACCCAAACAGCCTTATCACAAATTACAACTCTGTCCTTACCTCCTCACTTGAAAAGTGTGCTACTCCTAGCTAAACACACATGTACGCTTTCTACGCTCTGGCATTCGTACCGCTGAACACCTCTGGAGAAAGTCGCACACTTTAGCAGGTTTTCTTCACTGCACATTAATCATGTCCTGCTTTATCTCTGCTCTTTTTCTTGCTGTACATAGCTACCTCTCTTAAATAAATAGGGACACATCCAACCCACGTCCTCTTCCCTGTTAACCACCTTTTTGTCCTTCATATTCGTCCCTCTTTTGGCATCCCTAGCACTGCCCTCTTCTGATTCTCCTCCGTCCTCTCCCTCCACTCCTTCAGTGTCTTTTGCCAGCTCCTCCTCTACCTCTTCGGGTCTCTCTGTTGGTGTAACTCAAGGCTCTGCTTTTCTGTTTTGGTTCCCTTACTCTTCTCTGTGTACGCTCTTGCTGAGTGACCTTATTAACACCTCTGGATACAGCGATTCCTCTGTATTATGATGCTACACAACTATATTTATTTGCACCTGACCTTACACCTGCAGTCCAGTCAAAAAGATTAGAGAGCCTATTACCAATCTCTGCCTAGATGGCCCTCCATCGCTTTAAGCTTAATATGGCTAAAATGAAGTTTTTCATATTCCCTCCCAAACCATGACCCATTGTTCTTTTCTCCATTACAGTCAATAGTACAACTATCCTTCCTGTCTTTCTCCCCTCATAATACTGTTACCAAATCTTGCTGTTGCGTTCCCTCTAACATTGCAAAATACAGGTGGTCCGCGCTTTCCCGACGGAATGCGTCCCGGTAACCGCCGTCGGTTAACGGATTGTCGGAATGTGGGTTCCATGTTAATCGGCGGCGGCGACTGCCAGAAAAGCGGGTCTGGCATCGGATAATGTGTCAGGCGGACTGCTTTACGTGGCGTCGGATAAGGCATCCGTCGGAAACCGGGATGTCATTAAGCGAGGGCCACCTGTACATCCACGGATGTCTCATATTTGCACCTTATACCTCTACTACACTCTCACCCCTTAAACCTTTTTCACTAATCTCTCCCTACCTATAGACTTCTCTCCCACTAAATATTCATCAAGCACCTTCCCTTACCGTTTTCAAAGCCCAGCTAACAATTGACCTCTTAAAAGAAGCATTTTATTAATTTATCCACACCAATACTACAGACTCCAGATGCACTTGACCTCCCTGACTGCATTTTTAATAAATGCACTTTTACTCCTACTTGGTCTTTAAGCTGCACCATACACCACTTAGATTGTAAGCTCTTCAGGGCGGGGCCTCTCTTTACCTTGTGTCCTTTACTTGCTGCTCTTATCACCATCTTATTCGTGCTTTATTTTCCCTGTATTGGAATTTTGTAAAGAGCTGCATGTACCAGGGGTGCGCAAAGTGGGGGCGACGCAAGATTTTTTGGCATTTAAATTAGATGCCGGGGGATTGCGTGAGGCCTCTGCAGTGTCTCCTACCTTGTCTTCGGCCCTGCGGCGTCAAGGTCATGTGATGTGACGCGTCGTCATGGCAACGTGTGTCAAATGACATCGTGGGTCATGTGACGTTATGTGACCCTGTGCGTCATTTGATGATGGATCTTAGGTAAGGGAGGGGCGCGAGCACAGGGGCTGCCAGGCAGGGGGGGCACAGCGCAGAGAGATTGCGCACCCCATGCATATACTATTGGCGCTTTGAAAGTAAAATGATACGTACATCTCTTTATTTTCAGACCTGGTCTTGTGTTTTCTGTGAGACAGAAAACCCAATTGGAGCTTGTGAACAATATGAGAGCGCGGGGGAAGATCAGCTCTACCTCTATGACCCTCAGCATGAGAACGAGGGCAATGTTGCTGAAGACTCGTTGTTAATATTCTGCATTGATATTTCAGGGAGCATGAGTGCGACCTCAGAGGTGAGGAATCCTGCTGAGCCCCCCGACACGGTGCCGCGCTGACCATCAGGCTCAAGCAATTGGGAAAATGAGTTTCCTTGCTGACGATTCACTATCCAACGCTATGTTCAAGAACACATTGTATCGGATTACTGAGGACCGCCTGTATTTATTAAAGATGCTGCAGGTTCATTACCTAAAGGCAGGGGGGAAAGACACATCATCACAGAAATGCACTCCTGTCCCCTGCAACATGGAAGGTTTAATGGGGGGAAATCATGGTGGGTGAAATAGTAAGGGTCCCTCCATGTATCAGACATTAAAAAGTTATGGTGGGTACAAACAGTGACAAAACCCTCTGCCGTACAGTGTGCAGCAAATACAAATACCACTTGTGGGTACATTTGTATGTCTCGGGTGTTAGTAGGTTTATTTTAACCCTGGCTGTGCTGAAAAGCTGTGTAATACGGCAGGCATAAGCTTATAGGGGGTCTATGTTAAAATGGATAAGAAATAAAAAGTGACTAATTGTGTGTGCTCATTTGCATGTCATTACCCAGAATCCCCCAGCTGCAGTGGAAGCATTGTATGTTAAGAGATAATGGGGAATGGCAGGGATGCAGAAGTGTCTGAGAATGCAAATGTTCCCACAAGCGGTATTTGTATTTGAGATCCAGAGAGAGGCACTGCATGTGAACTTTTTAATAGTCTCGGAATTGCAAAAGAATCCCAGTAAATCGTGTACACTTAACACATTCTTCTCACAAGGACACAGTCGGCTCCAGTTAACAGCGCGCATCCATATCATTGCAGATCCAGTATGATAACTGCGCCAATCTTAATAACTCGACAATCTACACATCGAGAATGGAGGTAACAATTGGTGGAAAATAGTGAAAGTGCTGAGATGACAAAATATCTGATATGGTTGTCAACAGTGACAATCCACTATAATCTTCTATTATAGCATTATTGACTTGGGGCCTTAAATTAGGTAAGAAGATCATTTGTGCAGATTTTTTGGGAGAATACTTCTGAATGGGATAAGCTTTAGGCCTGGGACATAGTACGGTGAGCCTTGCTGAGCTGCGCTGAGCAGATGTACTTACCCCCTGAATCTGTCATCAGCGCGGCTTTAGCAGCCGCTCCCGCATGCGTGCGGAGGCTCAGATATTTTGGAGAGACAGGCAAATTTAAAATTTGCCGCTCAGGGGAGCGGAGGAGCGGTCACATGACCGCTCACATCCAATGGGAGCGAGGGACTAGCCCCGCCTCTGCCATGCCTTCACCCCGCCCCCAAAGCGCGCTCACTGCCTCGCCTGCCAGGACACAAAAAAGCTCCAGTTTGAGCAGGCGAGGCAGAGCAGGAGCGCGGATCAGCGCGGCCCGAGGCACCATGCCCGAGGCCTTACACAGTCACATGCTCATTTTCCCGGAGGTTAGTCAGCACGACTTGCTTCTTTAGTGATGACATGGATTTAAATCTGACATTGAATCAATGTAATGTCATTTCCTTAACCAGTCTATTTCCAAGTCAATTGTATGGGCAGCTTCAGTGAATGGGAAGTCCAGTGGGTTTGCTGTCTCTTAATTCTCAGTGGAGCAGCTTTCTTTTCAGTACAATGACCTAAGCACATGGGAAGAGGGACTGCTTCCTACCAGTTAATTGCCCTTACTGACAGATTTGCTAGACTCCAACTCTTCCCAGGAACCCCCGACCACACCAGGTTTTTGTGACAATCACTACACTTGCACACAAGTGAATGAGAGGAGACTGCACATAATGTAATGCATAGAATGTTGGGTGGTTGCCTCAGAAACATGGTCTGGTTCATGGCCCTGAAGAGAGGTTTGATAGCCACTCTCCTAGGATACATCCCAACCTTCCATTGTTCACTGTGCAGCCCATCACAGAGACAAAATATTTTAGACAACTGCCAAATGTCCCGGAGCTTGTATCCCTCTTTTTTTTTTCTACCCAATATACACTGCGTCATCTTTCTCTATTTCTCCCTAATTTCTCTTTTTCGCCAGCCATTCATTCAGTGGTTGTTTTTCAGCACATGTAGGTCCATGTGCAGTTTTCTCCCACTGCCACAATGACACCAGGAAGTTCCCCACTCCCCATTCTGCCAGCTTTTACTCCCATCGTACAGCACCTTACTTGAGTCTCAAGTATGGAAGGCATTGGGAGATACAGACAGAAGTCACAGGCCTGTGAGTCCCCCGCAATATCTGGCTATCTGGAGTTGATTGGATCTCACCACTGTTGCAGCCCCTGTCTCCAGAATATGTCTTGTTGCTGGGAAATGAGCTGGCTGTCTATAACCCATTTTCCTTTCCTCCACAGGCAGTGAAATGTGGTCTTCTGGAGACCCTGCATTTTCTTCATAAGCAAAATCCTAAGAAAAGAGTGGCACTTGTTACTTTCAGTGACCAGGTACATGGCAGTGCGGACCTCTCTTTTACTAAAGGGGCTATGTCGACGTGGCTTTGAATGTAGGAAGACTACGGTCATTATTTAATATGCTGTGAAGCTCTAAGCTCTAATATAAGGGAAGCTCTAAACTCCATTCATCTGAATGGCGGTCCGAAGCTAGGCAGTAATTGACAAGCGGCTTCCCAGATTATTGCATAAAGGCCTAAATGGGGAAAAAGTGCATACATTGACTGTGAGGGAGGAGGACAAAGAGTGTGATATAAAATGTAACTAGAATGTATTTCTAAGTTGTGGTAAAATAGAGAGGCTGTGGGACAAGATGCAGTAACCTAGAGACTGGCAGATACAGTCACATAGCAATGGCAACGTACAGTACTACAGAGAGAGATAGAACAGAGACCCAGTATCAGATACAGACAGATACTGTGGCACAAAGACTGACTCATAATAATATACTATTATAGAAGTTGACAGATACAATAACTTAACGCTGCAGTTCAAGCAATATCCTACGTGTGTTTTTTTTTTTTTAAAAATGTAAATAAATCAGTTCTGTACTATGAGAAAATACTTGGAGCATTTTATTTTATTTTTTAAACAATTTTTAAACAGAAAATAGAGGAGAAGAAGGAGCACACAGGAACAATTTTTAAAGACATTTTCTAATGTATTCTAATGTAGCAAACATTTTTGTTTCTATAGAAACCATTTACAAAGTCACATCCCTTTCTTCTTCTGAGACAGGCTCTGGCCCTGCAACAATTGTATCTAGTAACTGCCTGATCACCTGATCTTCCACACACAACTTTACATTGTGGGTACCGTTTTGCAGCAATAACTGAATTAAATAACCCAGAGCAAAGCGATCGATTACAGGAGAATAGATCGATCTGCAACTTAGCTAATCATTTGCTAGTGTGTAGGTTGTATTGATGCCCATATTGAATGGAATGGAAAAAAAAATTAAAAACGGCAGCTTGAACTACAGCATTAAGCACTGACAGTATATACACCTGCTGGAAATAACAGTACAGAGCTCAAAACAAATGGTACTAGTAATAGTAATTTACAGAAAGGAAGGGTTGGAAGTACAAACAGACAGTCTGAGACCTACAGGGGCACAGGATTATAGGGCAGTCATGGATTGCTGTGAAATACAGAGCGCACTTTCATGCCAGCTGTACAGTAGCAGTGACCACCAACACATGTCATGTGCAGTATACTGTAGTGACACACAGACTTACGGACTTGAGCGGTTTATTTGTATTTTTCCAGGTAAAGATATATGGTGATGGGACATTACAGCCACAGGTCCTGGAGGATTCTGAGCTGTTGGATCCAGACTACCTGAGATCACAGGGTCTCAACCAGCCCATGCCACGCAGACTAGCAGAGACCTTGTGTGCCCTGGAGTCACAGATTGAATGGTAAACATGAAACTAAAGAGAGAATAAGTGTATGTCAGCATGAGATGTGTTTAATATTTAATTGTCTGGATATCTCATAAACAAAATATGATGACATAATGGACAAAAACATTATCATAGGGCTTGCTCTTAGACATACAGTATATACAGACTGATACACATTCACTCCTGAATACACGCATAGATACATGCACACATAGATACATGCTTGCATAGATACATGCACACATAGATACATGCTTGCAGAGATACATGCACACATAGATACATGCTTGCAGAGATACATGCACACATAGATACATGCTTGCAGAGATACATGCTTGCAGATACATGCACACATAGATATATGCACATATAGATACATGCTTGCAGAGATACATGCTCGCAGAGATACATGCTCGCAGAGATACATGCTTGCCGATACATGCAGGCAGATATACCCATGCACGCATAGATACCCATGCACGCAGACATACCCATGCACGCAGAGATACACATGCTCGCAGATATACCCATGCACGCAGAGATACACATGCTCGCAGATATACCCATGCACTCATAGATGCCCTTGCACGCAGAGATACCCATGCACTAATAGATACCCATGCACTAATAGATACCCATGCACTAATAGATACCCATGCACGCAGAGATACCCATGCACTAATAGATACCCATGCACTAATAGATACCCATGCACGCAGAGATACCCATGCACTAATAGATACCCATGCACTAATAGATACCCATGCACACAGAGATACCCATGCACTAATACTGTAGATACCCATGCACGCAGAGATACCCATGCACGCAGAGATACCCATGCACTAATAGATACCCATGCACGCAGAGATACCCATGCACGCAGAGATACCCATGCACGCAGAGATACCCATGCACTAATAGATACCCATGCACGCAGAGATGCATGCACTCAAATGCGCACCTATGATTAATTACATGCACACATATATACACGGAGACAGAGCAAACTGATTCTCTCTGTAGCCACGTTCACAGGCAGATCTGGTCTCTTGATTCTACCCAATATTTTGGGAGTTTCCTGGTCATTGCAGGACACTTGGCCAGTCTGGACTGAATGAGAAGAATGAAATATGTAGTGATCTTCCTCCCACCCAATCACAAAGCCCAGTATGTATCTGTCACTATCCTCAAGCCACTGTAATAAATGTATGCTGAAATTTAACTGTCATAGAAGAATATAGCCACCAATAAAAGGGCTGCATAAGTGGAGCCATTAACAAGACTGAACCATTCTCCACTGTGACACGTTACGTTTTTACACTGTAGGCTGCAAGAAAAAGGAGCAACAGCACTGGGGCCCGCTGCATTGGTTTGCATAGCGATGGCTTCTCAGAAACCCGGATCCAAGGCAAGTGAGCTGCTCATCCAAATGGCACATTCATGTGGTACTGTAAAGGAAAATACGCCCAGAAAGTAGCCATGTAGGAAAGGATTCCTATCATTGCAATCAATATGATTGGCTGGAAAGTCTAGACCCTATACAGTATATTTATATTGTCTGTTACACAAATCAAAAGCTACAGTACATATATATATATATATATATATATATATATATATATATATATATATATATATGAAAAAGAAGGGAAAAAAACAGGCGCACACCTAGTGCATTAACGTAATAATATATGTATTATAGGAACATAAAATCAACAAAATGCCCACTCACAAGAGTACTGAAAAATATAGCATTTATGAGATACGCTCTCATGTGCCAACAACGCGGTCCTCTTGGTCCGGCTCGAGGCAGCAGCGTTTTAATAGCTTTGGTCAGGATATACTAGAGGCGCTACTTCATTGTCTTTTGTTTTTGTTCTATATATATATATACTAGCTGAGAGACCCGGCGTTGCCCGGGATGTTTTAGTTTGCCTACGTGTAAGATACACATTTAGATGTACACAGCGCACTACACATGCACTATACACAGCGCTCTGCACATGCACTATACACAGCGCTCTGCACATGCACTATACACAGCGCTCTGCACATGCACTATACACAGCGCTCTGCACATGCACTATACACAGCGCTCTGCACATGCACTATACACAGCACTGTGCACATGCACTATACACAGAGCTCTGCACTATAAAAAGTCCTGTATATAACACATAAAATATGCTACTTTGTATACAGGCACATCATACTGTATACACAGAGGCATACTCTATATACAGATCTATTTCTCTGCATACAGATGCAATTTGCTCTGTATATATAGAATGTGTCCTGCCGATGTATATAGATCGCACTGCGGAGCTCCCCGGCAGTGGAAGGGTTACAGGGCCCTGGTGTGAGCAGGGAGAGGGGTTAAGGGGGTGCACATGTGTAAACTCACTGAGGGGAAGTGAGTGAGGGGAGGTGAAGGGGGGTGAGGGGAGGTGAAGGCCGCTCACTCACCCGTCCGGCAGCTCCCTCACCTGTCCGGCAGCTCCCTCACCCGTCTGGCAGCTCCCTCACCCGTCCGGCAGCTCGCACGTGGATGGGGGGGGGGTGAATGCGCGGGAAACAGGGAGAGGCGGAGCCTCCGGGACCGGTGGGGAAGAGAGCGGGAGATGACATCTTGGGACAGGGGGGAGCCGGGACCGGAGGGGCATCCCCCCTCCCATCTCCTGTGCCGCGGCCTGTCACGCGGTGACAGGGGGGAGCCGGGACCGGAGGGGCATCCCCCCTGCCATCTCCTGTCCCGCGGCCTGTCACGCGGTGACAGGGGGGAGCCGGGACCGGAGGGGCATCCCCCCTCCCATCTCGTGCGGCCTGTCACGCGCGGCGCCGGGGTGTGAGCTTGGGGGGGGGAGGGGTGTGAGCTTGGGGGGGGTGAGCTTGGGGGAGGGGATGAGCTTGGGGGGGGGGTGAGGTGTGTGTGTGTGTGTGAGTGAGAGAGACACTGTGTGTCCTTTGGGCCGTCACTCCGCCTCAGGCCAATGAGAGGTGTGCGGGGGCGGCCCAAGGGACCAATGAGATTTCCCCTAGGGACACCGAACATCCAGGCAACAGCCAGCCAGCCAGCATGCATGCAGGCATACAGTGCTTTCAATTATATAGTATAAGATATATATATATATATATATATATATATATATATATATATTATATATATATATATAGTGGTATACATTAATAATGACTACTAAACGCAACTTGAAACATTGTATCTCTTACCCATTTTAATACACTATGGAATACATTCGCAACTTATAAATAAATGAACTCCCTTATAAATAAACTGATATGTTATGTAATATATGCGCCTGTATTTAAAGCCCAGGTCCATATTTCCCCACTTTCAGTAATACGATTTGAGGCTACGTTGCTCTCGTTTCTTTTCTGCATTAAGGTAGAGGAGTTGCCCTGCGGGGTCGGGCGGAGGAACGCTGGGTTTCAGGCCTGACCTCTTCTCTTCCCCTCTCACTTTCCCCCTCAGGTGATTATCTGCACAGATGGCAAGGCTAACACGGAGCTGGGGAACCTAGAAGACATCACCGAGGAGTTCACATACCAGTCTTCTAAACTTTTTTATAGCAGCCTGGCAGATGTGGCCCTGCGGGACAGGTTAGCTGCCCTTCGCTCTGCATGTGAAGCTTATCTGAAGAGGTTTTATTCCTTGGAACATTCAAACCTTGGCAGGATTTCCAGTTAGGGGGTTCGATTTAAAATCTCTTGTAATGCTCAGGCAATTCAATGTGTAAAGCGGGGCCCTTCCACTACTTCCCCACGGGGGCCAGATCAGAAAGTATTGCAGAGTAAGAAGGGCCACATGCTTATTGAAATGTCATTGTACATTTCAAGGCTTGAAAATCATTATATTTCAATATTTATTTGTCATTTTAACTCTGTGCCCAGGACATACGTGAAAACGAGAGGTAACTCTCAATGTATTACTTCCTGGTAACACATTTTATAAATATATACAGTAGAGGCAACGTTTATTCTAACATTTGCCGTAAACTAGCCGGGTTACATTCTGGGTATGTGCTGGGTATGTGCTGGGTATGTTCTGGGTATGTGCTGGGTATGTTCTGGGTATGTGCTGGGTATGTTCTGGGCTAGTTTGAGGCACGTTTAAGGCATTTCTGCATTGACTAACGACCCATAGGATTAACACAGCAGGGATCCCTGGCAGTCCAATTCAGTTTGAATGGGACTGCCAGGGACCCCCGCTGTTAATCTGATAGGCCATTAATCAATGCAGAAATGCTGGGGCTAGTTTCAGGAAAGTTTAAGGCATGTATTCAGAATGTACCTGGGTGTTTCCTGGGTTTTTTGGGGAATTGCCACTGGTTTTTGTTCGAATAAGAGTTGCCTCTACTGTAACTAAATAAATAAATATATATTTACATCATTTTAACTTAAAAGTAAGTTTCCCGCGTGTAAATTGCACTTCATTGCCTAAGCCAGGAACTGCAGTCCTCAAGACCCCTCTTTGACTGAGCCACTGATTGAGCCACCTGTGCTGAAGCAGGGATATGCTGAAAACCTGACCTGTTGGGCCTTTACTTTTTGCACCAGTTATACAGCCGGCAGACCGTAGCCTAACTTCTAGTAACCGTGTTAGTTACAGAGAGGATTTGCACTTGGCAAACACTAATGCAAATATCCACACCCGCTAAAGACGTCTGCTGTGTTTCTCAACCGCACACCCGCTGACTTTGTAATGCTCGGTAAATATTGTTGTGACGTTGGAAGAAGATACTTTAGTGACAGAAATCAGCATGGGTGGAGTGGGGGGGTGGGGGTGGGGGGGTGGAGTGGTGGAGTGGGGGTGGGTAGGAGGGAACCTCCCAAATTGATTCCTTCATTTCCCCTCTTGGACATCAGCTCGGTGCATTTCTTTGCAGTGTTGTCGTCTCTGTACTGACCATCGAAGGGACCGATTGCAGGTTGTCCGAGCTGGGGCAGCTGGCTGACAAAACTGGTGGCAAGGTACAGTATGCTGAATGAGTAACCTAACACAAGCCAACAAACGCACATTTCTACTAATCCAGGGGTATTCAACACGAGTCCTCAAGACCCCCCTACAGGTCAGGTTTTAAGGATATCCCGCTGATGTAACCACCTGTGCTGAAGAAGGGACTGATTGAGCCACCTGTGCTGAAGCAGGGATATCCTGAAAACCTGATCCGTTGGGGGTCTTGAGGATTGGAGCTGAGAACCCCCGTACTAATCCATAGTGATAGAAATGTGAGAATCATTATTGGTGCTCCTTGCAGATATTTGTTCTTATTAGCAAATACTTCCAGTTCTGTTTCTGAGTGTTTTTTTTGTTTGTTTTTTTTAAATTAGGGCTAAAATTATGAATGCTTTTTTCCCCCTTCATTGGATGCTTTAACTGTATGCCATTTAGAGCAGATATTTGCACATCTCTAGCTAGTAGAATAGCAATATAGAATGTTTCACTGGACAAAAATAATAGGTCAATGAAGTTGTATCTTTGGGTTCCTGTAACCTGTGTGTTTTATTAATTGAACGGACAGTAAAACAAAATATAGCAGTCAATGAATAATGAACCTTTATAGTGTGTGCAATTTAGTATGATATAAACAATAGCATTGGCAAATAATTAGCTACGAAACTCATGAAATCCAGTGTTTGTTGTTAAATGGAGCATTCTTCTAATGGGTGTTGGTTGGCTCTGCAGGTGAACATTGTACTACCGATGCAGTTGGCCAATGAGTTCCAGTCTATTCTGGAGGAAGAAATTAATGCCACCGATGTGAAAGTGAAGGTTTATCTACCCAACTCCATGTAAGGAAAAAACACCACACCATAAGAAGGGATATTGTGCCTTAGCATTACTGCCTAACTCAATTGATTATTAGGGAGAGTCAGCAGTTACCAACTCTTAGCAAGCAAAATGCCCATGACATTGGAGTAAGTGCTGAGTGGCTGATGAATTACTCTGCAGAGAGGGTGGTAAATAAGTTCTTCCCTCTTCCACTTGCTCCAACCATTTCTCTCTCTGTTTCTAGGTACTTTCTGTATGAAGGACATACTCAGCCGGTGTTGGAACGGACTATTGGCAGCACAACCCCCGACACAGTGCTGTCCCTGGAATTTGACATCCACGTGTCCAGCATTCATGGTGCGTTAGTGGAATGTATTTTCCTTTCTCCGTGTGCAGGATGCAGAAGAGAAGCACATTGAAAATAGACCCGTTTGACTTCTCATAGGTGGATTATCAAATAGTCATAAAACTGCAGTTCATTGTTGAGATAACAGCCTCAGATGATCACTCAAAAACCTATTGACATATTTGGCTACAAGGGAAATTCCTGCAGTTTAATCAGGGCCCTACTATACTTAAAATCAATTGATATATATTATGTATTATTTATTTATAAAATGTTTTACTAGGAAGTAATTCATTGAGAGTTACCTCTCGTTTTCAAGTATGTCCTGGACACAGTTATGATAACACTACAGAGTTACATGAAATTAACTGGGTTATACATTATATTTAAAGACATTACATGAATAGTTAAAGATAATGTATGTTACGGGCGTATGTAACAGTTACAGACAAGGTTAAAATGTGAGACCGGTGAAGTCTTGAAAGAACTTAGACTGGTGGTGGATGTGAGAGTCTCAGGTGGATTGTTCCAGTTGTGAGGTGCACGGTAAGAGGAGGAGCAGCCGGATACTTTGTTGAACCTTGGGGCCGTAAACAGTCTTTTGGAGTCAGATGTCATGTGATATGTTCTGCGTGTGGTGAGGAGTGGTAGGGGTGAGGAGTTTGTTCAGATAGATGGTTAGCTTGCCCAGAAACTATTTGAAGGCAAGACAGGGAAAATGTGCTTTGGTGACCCAAATCAGTGACTCAAGTGATGGCCAATCTAGTTCTTTGAGCAGTGATGCGTGTGGTAGTTACATTGTAACAAATCGGCATATTGAGTTGTAGAGGGTGTCTTGTTTGCTATGGTGAGTTTGGGGTGCTGTACCATATACTATGTCCCTATAGTCTATAATTGGCATTAGCTACTGCTGTGCAATGCGCTTTCTGACCGGGCTTAGGAAGTATTTGTTACTATATAGTGCACCTAGTTTGGCATAGGTTTGGGATGTCAGAGTATCAATATGCAACCCAAATGTTAAATGGGAGTCAAACCATATGCCCAGATATTTAAAACTAATGACAGGGGCTAGAATGGTGTTAGAGTTTTTTCTTATCTGGAGTTCTGTCATTGGTAGTTTTAGAAATTTAGCCCTAGGCCGTGTTTATACCCAATGCGGCCGGCTGAGTGCGGCCGCCCGCCGCCAAAACAAATCTATGTTTTGCACTGAGCGCGCACTAAGTGCACGTGACCGCGCACGTGAACGAGTCGACCAAGCGCGCAAATTTCGAGCAGATCCAAGAAATTGTTTTTCTAGAGCGACGGCCGCGTCATGGCCACGTCACGTGAGCGGTTCAGCCAATGAGGGCGAACCGCTCATGTGACATCATGGCCATGCCTCCGGCACGCCTTCCTGTCACCACCCGATGTCTCCTGCCTGCAGTGCAGGTTTCGGGCGTGCGTATCGCCCTGAAGGAGCGCCCGCGCCCTGCTGGAGCTGGTAACAAATACCATTGTTACAGTTTTGTCAGTGTTTAAAAACGGTTTGTTTTGGGAAATCCAGTTTTCAAATCTTGAAAAAAGTCAGATTGAAGTATGTGTTCAAGGTCAGAGAGGCTAGGGCTGTGTGCATATAAGATTGTGTCATCCGCATACATGTGTATTGAAGCTTCCTTACAAGCTGTTCATTAATGAAGACTGAAAAGAGTAGGGGACCTAGAACATAGCCTTGCGGGACCGCAGGTGATATACAAGAGGTTGGAATTAGAGCCTAAGATATATAGCAGATATATAAGTGCCCGAATAAACCGGAAATAAAAAGGTACTTTAATCCCGAAAGAACCATGAAATTGTTTAGTACTGCACACCCTACAAATACTTTCCATTTTCTTGAATCACCTTGGGAAAAGTTTATAGATTGTTGTAAAATACTGTAAATTATACTATGTTTGAAGTGCTTCTTAGTACACATTACTGAAAACATAGAGAAATCAATCAAAAGTGTTTCAGAATTTCTCACTTTCTGTCACTGAATTGAAAAGCATTCTTGTGGGATTATCAGAAATAAGTAGTATTTCACAGCAACCTGTAAATCATTTGCAGGAAGGGTTTGGAAAATTTGAAACTACCCCTGTTTTCCTGAAGACAAATTCAGGCCATAATAGAACTCGACCTTCCGTGCAGAAATATTGATATGCGTTTTACCAACCATAATGGTTTTTAATATTGAGATATTAAACCTCACTTAATAATTCTACATAGTCCGATGTGGTCTTTTAAGTCTATGGGTTTCCTCGTCCGAAGACAACCCGAAAGTTTGCATCGGCTATAGAGATTTTACCCCTCAGGGCGTTATTGTATATTGCACGAAGTGGCCGTTTTGGGATGTCTTCTGCAGAAAATCCGTATTGAAATCTTTTTTTCAGGGCCGAAAACAACACAAACGGACGCTTTGAACAATGTACAATAAGGCCTCTAGTGTACCATGGTATAGTAAACAATTAATTGCAGGGCAGGGGATGAATAGATATTAGTAACGAGATAAACCCTCATTAACCCTGGCACCATTCTATGCAGCACAGCACACTGCGTGATATGACGTGGATACGTTTTTCGGCCTTCCTTACTGACACATTCTCTTTGTCGTGCCATTGGATGACAGAGGTGCTCCGCCATTCCCAGCTTCCAGTGCAGGTGCAGATAACCTTCTCCCTGCTCGACGGACGCAGGGGACACCGTATTCTAAGTCAGAAGAGGCCAGTAACTAATGACAGGTGAGCAGAGGCACCATGGGGGTCTAATTATCAAAGTCTCCCGGCTACCTACTGTAATTAGGTCAAACCTAGTTAAAAGGAATAGCACTGTGGATATTCTGAACACGATACATAAAGCTTAGCCCCCTGCAGACGCACTTACCAGAACTCCCTCCTACTGTCTCTGTACGTTCTACCTACCTACCAATTAGACTGTAAGCTCCTCGGGGCAGGGACTCCTCTTCCGAAATGTTACTTTTATGTCTAAAGCACTTATTCCCATGATCTGTTATTTATATTATCTGTTATTTATTTGATTACCACATGTATTACTACTGTGAAGCGCTATGTACATTAATGGCGCTATATAAATAAAGACATACAATACAATACAATACAAGGAAAAACAGTCCCAATGAGAGAAATGGGATTGTTTCTTTTGATACATCTTGTGCTGATTATTTACACTGGTTTTGACCCAGTTTAGCAACCAGGACACATATAAACAAAGAAGCAGCGCACCAGAATGTGTGATTAGCTATAGAATGTTTTTTTGTGTAAATAAATTCACAGGAGAATAACTAAATTCAACCTGGTGGGTTAGAAAAAAAAACCGTCAGTGGCACCGTTACAGGCAATAGGAGCAATTTGGCAGACTAGTGAGGACATTGAACGCCTCAGCCGGCTGTGTGGGAGATATATGTTTGCTTCAGTTTTGCACGGCCAGCACTCTGGGTCCCCTTGAACAAGTGAGCTGCTGCTCACTCCTCCGGACGGCGTCTCGGAGAGACCTTCCGGATGCAAGAACAGAGGGATATGACGGCGTATTTACACACTTTATCGGAGAGAGAACGGCGGCGGTCGTTCACGGAGCGGGAGGTTTCTGAATGCAGCAGTGGTAACATGTACCCCAAACATGCCATGCTTTAAATGATTCACTTTTCTGTACTTTTCACCGTGTCGCATTATATTTATTTATATATACACTGTGATCGTGCGCTGTCTTTTTTTTTCTTTTTTAGCAGCCAGGAAACTTTGATAATTAGGCCCACTGGCTTCACTCGTTGACATGTTACCAAATCCCATCTCACTACTGACCCCTTGTTTGCATCCACTCAAAGTCCAGAAAAATCCATTAGAGGTTCTGGAAAATGGAAGCACTCTTTTTCTATTCTGATATTTCCCCATTCCTTATTAATAATCATAGAATAAGCATTACATAATATGAGAGTGTTATGTACGTTTTCATGCAGCTTATCCGCATAGGACTAAAAAATAAACTCAAGACTCACTTTTATGGAGGCTCATACTGGGAAGTTGCATGCATCCTATGTTCCCCATATGACTGTAGGCCTTCCATGTTTTCCTTCTCCATTAGCACTGCTGTAGTGGAGTGCATGAACCTGAACGTTCTACAGATCCACAGGGCCCAGCTCAGTGCTCACCTCGCCATGGCAGGATGCGTGAATAAGGCCAGTCAAGTGGCTCTGTCACTGAAATGCCTCATTGCCCAAGCAATGTAAGTACCAACCCTCAAAATCACACAGTTTATCATTGATAGTCCCAAACCAGAAAAGGCAAACACTAGACCAGAGCAACCACAATGTATTCTTGGAAGAGCTGAGTGTGTGTCATGTCTATGGTGACCCCTGTTTGTAGATGCAATAAAACATCCTAGGCATCACGAGGTGAGTCATTATTAGACTGATTGTAATCACAAGGCTTGTGATCTCTTTTAGAAGTGCTGAAGGTATCCGCCTTGTAAAAGATCTGTCCATTGAATATTTCATATCCTGACATGCCTCAGCACAAAGAAAGAAGGAAACAATTGTCCTATGTGTAATATTGCAAATGGTTCTTTGTCAAACGCTTACAGGGATTCTCAAAATGTTCCCTATCACGGATCACTTCAATGTTAATGATTGTTTGGAGGGCTGCCACTTGCCACTGATGCCCTATGAGACCTCCAGCATTAATTGTCTTATATATTTCCTATGTTTGGTCATTGTGGCCCTTCAGTTTGCATTGCTAACTAGAATATAGGCTCCTATAAGGTCTATGTAATGAGTTGTAATAAGGGGCATTTTAAATTATAAATTGTCTGGAAGAGGAATTCCAAGATTACGAGAGCTGATCCTATCTAAGTTAAAGTGGTGGAGGGAGTTTTCTGCAGGAGACTTCGTATTTTTGTATATAATAATTAATTAAATACAATAATTAAAAAACGTTCATCAAACTTAGCCCCTGTGTGAAATAATTGATCATTGAAAGCATCCCATATGGGTGCAATACCTCTCATTCTAAGTATGTCTGTTGGTTCCCAGGAAACACCAGAAGAACCAGGACCACTGTGTGGTGTATGAGGAATGGGAGAGCTCCATGTCTCCTATCTATGAAGACCTGCAGGTGTATATGCAGGTTTGTATGTATTGCCGATGAGGACATAGTCAACAGAAAGTGCCGTTAAGAGCTACGAAACAGAGCAGGTAAAGAGGTACAAATGAGATCATTAGAGGTAATACTGCCAGAGGGACATGTGAAAGCATTCAAGCAGAGATTTCAATACTTTTTCAAGATTAGCACAGTTATGTAAATTGGGAGTAGTATGTGAAGATAACTTAATAAATTGCATGTAGTTATAACATTAAGTGTACCAATATACAATATTGACATAAGTAGCAGTAAAACAACTTTCAAGTCCTAAGTTATCAAACTGAAAGTGACCTTTGTGATGATGAAGGTTATTAATAATATATTGTTTTATAATAATAATAATTGTTTGTTCTTGTATAGCGCTGCTAGTTTTACACAGCGCTTTACAGAGACATTTTGCAGGCACAGTCCCTGTCCCGTGGAGCTTACAATCTATGTTTTTGGTGCATGAGGCACAGGGAGATAAAGTGACTTGCCCAAGGTCACAAAGAGCCGACATTGAACCAGGTTCCGCTGCTTCAACCTCAGTGCCAGTCAGTGTCGTTACTCACTGAGCCGCTCCTTCTCACACCTTTTTAAAGTGCTATTCAGTTTTTTAAAGTTATACCACAAGCATTCATGCAGTCACCTCTGAGGTGGATTCCTACTATTATTCTGGACTGCATGGTAGTCTCCAAATGGGTCAAGGTAACGATAATACACTTGCATAACTACAGGTGATAAAATGAGACACAGGGGAATCAATGAGTTTGCTCAACGTCACACACATTCAATGTACTGTAGCTGACTGAGAGTAAAGCCAAATCCACCATTGTGTATACTGAAGACCAACATCTTAACACCTATGCCAGAGCTGGCCAACTCCAGTCCGAAAGAGCCACCAACTAATCGGGTTTTAAGGATATCCTTGCTTCACGATAGGAGGCTCATTCAGCAATTGAACCTGTTAGAAATCCATTTCATATATTAAAATGTACAAATGAGAACTTATATCAAGTCAATTGAATGAGAATATGTTGTAAGATTTAAAATTCATATGTAGCCAAAAAAAAGCTGAATTCTAGTGAAGGCTTAATTCATAACAGATATTAGAGGTTGGCTTAAGGATAGGATTTCAAGGCCTAATATGAAATTTGAAGCCTGAAGTAGTTTGGAGTTTCTTTGTCTCAAGCAGTCATGAGGAGAAAGGGGCGGAGTTAGTGATCAATAAATATAGTTGTGCTCTGGTCACTCTGCAAGGCCTCACCCCAAGACCACACTCTGCATGTAACATCTAAGCAGCATGTGTGTGAACAAAGGTTTCTCTAACATTGTACCATCTGAGCACGTTTGCCATCATTGATTGAACTTTAATCTGTAAGTAACATTGTAAGAATAAACTAACTTTGTCTGCTGAACAACAATATTCTGACGTATTGGAATCTTTCTGAATAAGAAATAATAACTGTGACTATTATCTAACAGAGCCACTGATTGAGCAAATTGTGCTGAAGCAGGGATATCCTTAAAACCTGACCTGTTGGTGGCCCTTGAGGACTGGAGTTGGCCACTCCTGACCTACGCTCAATGTTCCTTTACATATGATTAATAATGACATTTATGAACAAGGTCGTGGTATCTGATTGGCCCCAGTATGCTAATAAACATTCTGCATGAAGATGTTAGTGTTTCGTGTGCATGTGACAGTGGAAATGACTGGCACGGGATGATGGGGTGGGTAGGAGGTATGTGTCAAAGAGAGGAAGGGATGATGGATGAGGGAACTCATTGGGAGTAGTCATTAAACGGAGATAGTGCCAATCAGGGCACTGTCGCACAGAAACCCGCCATGATTTCAGTGGGCATTTCCATGCGCTAGTCCTCAGATTAGCACTATCCGTTTCATGAATAATCCCCATCGTGTTTAGATTTTACTGCGAATATTTCTTCGTGGTCTTAAAAATATGTTCTTGATCTTATTATTTAGACAAAATCCGCACACAAGAATGATCAGGAAGGAAACATGGGGGCTCCTGGTGTAAAAGTAAGTACCTAACGCGGCTCAGGCCATAGGCTGCGACCTTTAAGAACTAGAGAGGACAGTGACCACCCTGTGAAGGTTAAACACTACACTGCTGACGATATCTAGAAACACTTGGTGGGTCTTTTTTGAAGTATGACATATTTTGTGATATGAAGTCTATACACAGTGTATATAGCCCTCCCTCAAGGCTAGGTCTCCAGTGGCCGCTGCGGCATGCGCCACAGCGTGCGCGCCACGTACACACAGCACTGATCCCACTACGTCTGCTGAATCCTCTCTCTCTGGTCCGCATAGGTGTCCGCCTCTGGAGGGAGCTCCAGCTGTAGGGTGTCCCTTAATGTCCAGAGTTGCCCGTGGTCTGATCCCAGACCGCAGGCCACAGCTCACCGCGTGGCGTCTCTTCGCTGATGCTACACCTGACACTATAAGGCTAAAGGGTTGCGTCCCTGTCTGGGGTCTTCCCTATAGCAGCCACAATCTAAAAGGGGACTTAGGACCTAGCTGGGACATAAGGGACAAACCTAGTCCTAGTCCAGGGGAGCACTGCTCCCTGGACACTACCTCAACGGCTCTCCTCTTCTTCCAACTGCCAGTAACTCCCGCGCTCCAGCAACTCCAGTAGCTGCCTGTCAACATTCTACCTGCATGTCCCTCAGGCTCCTGGGACATGTAGTCCCTTGCGGAGCCTCTCCTAAGATGGCCGCCGCAGGTCTGGGGACTGCACATGTGCAAAGACTCCTCTGCGCATGCGCAAACATAAAATGGCAGCCGCAACTCCTCGCCTCTCTGCGCATGGCTGCAATTGCGCGTGCGTAAACTACAAGATGGCGCCCCCTGCTTGCCGGAAACGCCGCGGAGCTCTGCCGCTCCCATACAACGCAGCTGTCTCACTCCCCGGCACAGGAGGTAAGAGGGGAGACGGCTACATGTGTATTGTACGTGTCCTGCTCTTCATGAAACAAAAAGGGAGAATTTATTGGTATCTGAATGGCTAAGCTGTGCTGCCTCAGATTCCATAGTACAGGGGGGCTCAACTCCAGTCTTCAAGCCCACCCAACAGGTCAGGTTTTCAGGATATACCAGCTTCAGCACAGGTCAAAGTCTGAGCCTGTGATGGAGCCACATGTGCTGAAGCAGGGAGTGAGTGAGTCACCTGTGCTGAAGTAGGGACTGATTGAACCGCCTGTGCTGAAGCTGGGATATCCTGAAAACCTGACCTGTTGAGGGGCTTGGGGACTGGAGGTGAGCGCCCCTACCATAGTATTATATGTTGGTGTCATTGAGACGGTCTCCCAGGTAAGTAAGATCAGAAAGTTCTGCTGTCATACGGTATCTGCAGATTCCTACGCTCGTCTGTACACATTTTAACGGCCAACAATATATTGTATGAACAGTGCTTTCAGCTGAAGCTTGTTGAAGACATGACAAATAATGTTACGTGATGTTCCTTGGCATTTCCTATTAATCCTTTTACTACAACATAGCTGCAAAATGGATGTGTTCCATGACCCCTGTGATGCTGAAGGACGCACTTTGCATTGGAGGCGTCTCTAGCTCTGCAGGGGTTAATGCGAGTACTAATGCTCTCCTTTCTGTAGACTTTCACAGATGAGATGGCAAACATGATGTTCCACTTGAAACAGGCCAAGAAGAAGGTGTTGAGTAAGCTGAAAGCTCACGCACAGTAAAGGGGAAGAGAGGATGGTGAACATGTCTCAACGCTGTTCACAGCTGTATTATTTCAGTGCTGCTTTCGATACCGAGTGTATGGCGATCTATGGGGTCATTCGTGTTATTTGCGCTCACATTATGAGAAGCATAAATACTATTAATGTAATTGGGGCTTTAATACATTATTACGGAATATTGTATAAAGTGGGAAATGAAAACCACTAGGGGGCCCTATTCTACTGTATTTCCACCTAAGCGAAATGACCTATTGACTTAAATTGGGAATTTTGTCCTTTAACGGCCGCTTCGGAGTGTATAGAATTTACCCCTTGTATCTAAATTGGGGTGCGGTTTGTATTGGGAGGAGAAAATCTAATGTTTGGGCAATTAGTAAAGACGGAGATATATATATATTTGCTATATATGCTTTACTGTGGAGGGTTTTTGTCACATTTTTTACCCACCATAACTTAACTAAGTGTGGTGAAATCCATCCTAAGCTTCATTTTTGCATAGCCGGTATAACCAACCCCACACTGAGGAGACCCATTAAGGTCGAAACGTCTGTCTGTGGGTGGGTTTACTGGCTATGCATCTTAACCCAGGCTGTGCTCAAAGCTGTGACCATGCAGCAAACATAAGCTTCTAGGGGACCATGTTATATGGATTTGAAGCAAAAGGTGGCACTGTGTGCTCATTTGCATGTCACTTCCCAGAATCCCTTGCTGCAGAGGAAGCACTGTGTGCTGGGTGATAATGGTGGAAGGCAGGGCTGAAACCCTGTCTAAGACATGCAAATGAGCATACAGTAATATTACCATTTGCTATATATTTATAGGTTTGTGACAATCTAGATGACTATTAAAGTACAATAATGATCCCCCACAAGGGTCAAGAATGTACTAATTGATTGCACTCTTAGAAGATAAAGAGAGTAGACTAATGTCTCTCTAGGGATACCGATATACCCTTCGTGGCCATCACTAATGATTGTATCCCCAGTAAGATATAATTGGGGAGATCCCTGACAAGTGGTTTCTAATAGCACTAGGTAGAAAATAAAAAATATTTATTACATCAAAAATACTAATGCACGAACAATAGTGTATTTGTGTGCACGAACAATAGTGAAAGTTATATACAGTGCAAGAGATAATACTATTAAAACCCCTGGTGGGGAGGTGGCGGCTATCCGGCTGATATAAGGGGCGTAAATCATATGTTCCATATGCTGAAATTGTGTTATCCGTCACTCCTATATTGGAAAGGTATCAATAAATGGGAGGGAATCACCCCGAATATGGGTATTGTGCTCATGTGTTAGTACAGAGAGCTGCGCTATATTTCATGGAGCTGCTGGTATCGTAAGAACGGGTCGCTATGTAGTAGCGCTTAGATATCTACTTAGGCTAAATAATGGTAAGTTAAAGCGCAGTCAGTACAAAGTTAAATAAATACACATGTAATAATATTCCATGTAGATCTAATGTCAAATCCCATGAGCCCCTTTTCCTTGTGACAACCCGTACAGTATATAGATGTAAAACTGACACCCTCTGTAGGTATACATGTATCTATATAGTTGATTTCCGGCAGTAAAAGAAGTATCTGTGCTGTATCGCTTATACGGTGTTTAAGCTGTGTTGCGGTTCTCAAAATATTTTCGCTAAAGACACAGTCTACTCTCTTTATCTTTGAAGAGTGCAATCAATTAGGGGCCTTCTTGACGCCTGCGGAGGATCATTCTTGTCTGTTCATATATGTTTTCCCTATATGCACCTTGTTGTTATTTACTGTTACACATTGTGGAGTATTAAGGTTAGGTATCGTTGTATCGTTTCAATGATTATTAAAGTAGCAGTTGATGTTCTGGTTCTTTGCTCGCTTGGATATTCCTGGAGGTGAATCTTTTTACTCTTTATTTATATATGGATAGAGAAAATAAAGAAGGGAAAGGAGGGGAATCGGCGCAGTTGGTTACAGTATTTTATGGTCATATTTTTCAAGGCAATCTATTACATAACCTGCCAGATATGAAAGAGGACCTGGTCCGAGAGCATCAACATCTGTAATTAAGATATCATCACATTTCTCTGGATCAGGGATAGTCTTTTTCAGCGAGGTGACCCAGGGATCTTCTAACCAGGAGGGGAGCGAATCAACAGTTTCACATTATTCCACGAGAGAGTAATCCAAGGGGCAGCCCCAGAACATATGTTTCAGATGCCCACATCTCCAACAGTTATCATTAAGCATTGGTTTAAGGCTGACTGGGGTAAGGTAGCACTAGTAGAGCGTTGTGTACCCATTTTCTTGTAATGATAATACAGATTGAGCTTTAACATCCTAAACTGACTCTTCCCAGTCCCGACCCTAATGCCGTTTCCCATTGTGTCATGTACTGTATGGCTGCTCAACATTCTCCTAATATCCTACTGTACATAACAGAGGGATCAAACTTTGTGTAGTGTTGCCTTCCATACAGATACTCAAAAGTGGCCCTAGGTCTGAGATACTTTTTTTTATTTTAGTCATGAAGAGTTTAAAAAAAATTGAGCGCATACTCACTTGACACAGGTCTAAACCTTGCCATTCACCATTATCTCTTAGCATACATTACTTCCACTGCAGCTAGGGATTCTGGGTTAGACCATGCAAATTAGCACAGTGTCACCTTTTGCTTCTTGTCCATTTTAACATGGACCCATTAAAAGGACTTTTTAAATCTGCTAGTACTGTATGTAAAGAAATGTGGATCTTGGTGCGCATATCTATCTTTTAATGGAGGTGTCATTCGCAGAGATCACCAGATACGTATGTATATCTTTATTTATATAGCGCCATTAATGTACATAACGCTTCACAGCAGTAATACACGTGACATAATACAAATAACACATAATCGGAATAAGCGCTTTATACTGTACATGCAAGTAACAATAAGAAAAGTCCCTGCCCTGAAGAGCTTACAATCTAAGTGGAAAGTAGGAAGAACGTACAGAGACAGTAGGAAGGTGTTCTGGTAAGTGTGTCTGCAAGGGGCCAAGGTCAATGAATGAAGTATATAGTATCAGCCACATAACTACTCATATGCTTCGTTAAGGAGATGAGTTTTAAGATAGGTCTTAAAGGTGGAGAGAGGGTACCAAGGGCATTCAAGAGGTGTGGGGCAGTAAGTGAGAAAGGTTTAAGGCACAAGAGGACTTTAGATACAAAAGAGGTAGAGAGAAGACATCCTCATTGAGCAGAACGCAAGAGTCAGGACGGTGTATAGCGAGAACCTAGGGCTGAGATGTAAGGAGGAGCAGAAGAGTGTATAGCCTTAAAACTGAGGAGTTTAGAGTGTTATACAGGATTTGCTAGGAAGCCAGGAGAGGGATTTCAACAGGAGAGACGATGAGACAGATTTAGGAGAGAGTAACGTGATTCTGGCAGCAGCGTTTAGGATAGATTGTAGGGGAGACAGGTGAGAGGCAGGAAAGCCGGACAGCAGAAGGTTACAATAGTTGAGACGGGAGAGAATGAGGGCCTGCGTTAGAGTTTTATCGGTAGAGCAACAGAGGAAAGGTCGTATCATTGCAATATTGCAGAGGAAAAAAATTACATGTTTTAGTTACATTTTGAATGTGAGGGAGGAGTCAAATGTGACCCCTAGGCAGCAAGCTTGTGATACTGGGTGTATGATAGTGCTGCCAACATAATGGAGAAGGGGGCTGTAGGGTGCTGGCTTGGGAGGAAGAATGAAGAGCTCCGTTTTTGAAATGTTACATTTGAGTCGGAGGAGAGGAGGGCCATCCAGGATGATATAGCAGAGAGACATTCAAAGACTTTGGTCTGTAAAGCAGGCGTAAGGGCAGGGGTTGTAAAGTAAATTTGTGTGTCATCACTATAGAGGTTATATTTGAACCGAGGAGATGCGATAAGGTTACCTGGAGAGCGTGTGTAAAGAGAAAACAAGAGGTCTCAGGACAGACCCCTGGGGTACCCCCACAGAGAGATCAACAGAGGAGAAAGAGGTGTTAGCAAATGAGACACTGAAAGTACGATGGGAGAGGCAAGGTGAAATTCAGGATAGAGCTTTGCTACGGATACCAAGCGTATGGAGAATGTAAAGGAGAAGAGGGTGGTCCACAGTATCAAAGGCTGCAGAGAGGTCAATCAATATGAGCCGAGTGTAATGACCTTTGTCTTTGGTAGCATGGTGGTAATTAGTTATTTTGGTGAGGGCTGTTTCAGTGGAGTGAGGAGTGCAGATGCCAGATTGTAGAGGATCTAAGAGAGAATAGGAGGTGAGAAAATTGAGCAAGCGAGAGAATACAAGGCGTTCAAGGAGTTTAGAGGCAAAAGGCAAGAGGGAGACAGGATGATAGAGAGACAGGTAGGGTCAAGCGTGCTCTTTTTGAGTAATGGTATAACTGTTGAATGTTTGAAGGAGGAGGAAAAGGTAGGGCGTAGGATTAGAGTAGGAGCAAGAGGTTTGAGGAGATGGGAGGGAATGGAGTCAAGATAGCAAGTGGTAGAGGAAAAGGGGGGGGGGTGGTTTAATCAGCAGCGACACATTCACCACATCTGACAGTGGAAAAATGGTTCAGGATGGCAGGAGGAGAGTTAGGAAGAGGTGTAGAATGTGAGGAGGATACAGAAGGGATGTCTTTACATGTGGAAATCACCTTTGTCTTGAAATAGTCATCAAAGTACTGAGGTGAAATGTAGGAAGAAAAAACAGCTAACAAACGTGGTCTGAGTAGATAGTCAAAGACAGAAGAGTCGGCGTTAGTTAAACTTGTGCATGTCGATTAGTGGAAAAAAAAAAAAGTAGATTTAGCCTGGGGGGCAGAGTGAAACAGAATAGTATGAATTTGTAATGACGGAAGTCTGCGAGAGTGTGAGATTTCCTACAGAGGAATGAGAGAAGGAACGCAGCATGCGTGCGGGGATTTAACCAGGGACTGGTGTTAGAATGGCAAGAAAGACAGAGAAAGAGGGGCACACAGATCAAGGAGGAGAGGGCAGAGTTGTAGTTTCTGACCAGGTTGTCAGTCTGGAGCAGGGAAAGGAGCACAAAGTGGAATCAAGATCCGGTAGGTTAAAAGAGTGCACGTGTCTGCAAAAACGAGGCGTAGATGGAGGTGAAGGAGAGAAGTGAGACGAGGTGGTCAGAGAGGAAAGGGGGATATGGAGAATTCAGAGAAAAGTTTTGTGAAAACCAGGTCTAGGTAGTGGCCGTACTTGTAGGTGCTGGCTGCAGTCCATTGGTGAAGGCCAAGAGAAGAGGTTAGAGAGAAAGCCAGTAGCCCAAGGGAGAGAGGAGTGACAACAGGAGGAATAGAAGTATATGGAGGGCGAAAGATGAGCATTAGAAATAAGACAGAACCTAGGATTGGGAGAAATATCCCCAGAAACAAGTAGGCGAAACATGGATGTGTGAGGAGGATTTATAAGCGTGTTTTAGTGCAGGGTATATAGCTGTGTAAAGTCAGATGGTGCAGGTATCAGTTAGCAAAGGACTTGGTTTGACAGAGTGGATGATAATCTCTATTATTGATCAATGGTGAGAGATGAGACAAGCAATAGGATAGAATGAATAGATCCAACTCCATCCTTGGTTACTACATGGTAGAAAGGACCAACGTGGCTACCAACCCCAACTTTTCCATGCTGGCTCATCCTTCCTGGCTGCTCATGCAGAGTTCACTCCCACCCTGCTGCCCTCCATATGCAGCAAAGCAGAGAAGATCTGTCTGGCTGCCCATCCACCATTTAAAGGCTGGATATTTTAGGAGAGCACTTTGAATTTTAGAGCAGGCAAGGCCTGCTCATGTCCAAACCCTGAATTCAGGAGTGATCTGCCATAGACTTGTATAGCATTTAAAGCTGTATTGAGCTCTGATATCCTTTATTAGAGCTTGGTGAATTCCCCTTGGAGATTTAAAAAAAAAAAAAAAAAGTGTAGGATACCTTGTAGACATTGTTCCTGTGTATGCATTGTATTAACGCTATTACAATATACTCAGGATTGGTGCTTGAAACCCTACAACTCTGAAAGCACACCCAACACTAGTGCACTAGTTCTTATGGAGAAGCTAGACCTAGTGTCAGAAGCCCCTACAATGCACCTTGCATTTGACAAATGCCACACGAGTACTTAATGCCATTAGTAAAGCTTTATTTTTTGCAGATCAAGCAAATCACTTTTCCCCAGAGATGACATTTCTTCCAATTTTAGAGCATGAGCAGTTTAGAATGGGGGCTCAGTCATGGCATAAGATGCACCCACAGGCTCTTCCAAGGAGACAGCATCTAGTCACTGTCTTCCCCCAGGGTCAGCTTGTCAAAGAGGTACTCTCCCATGCCCACTTCGGCCGCCTTCACACGTCTCAGGTTGGTGAGGTGGTCTCCCAGCTTCTTGATCAGCTTGACCTCCTTCTCCAGGTATTCAGTCTCCAAGAAGTCACACATCTGTTCAGGCAAGAAATGTGGTCAGAAAAGGTAAGGGAGCCATACTGGAAGGTTGAAGCAAGGATCTAGTATTGTCTACCAGTTTCAAAATGCTGCTACAAACAAGTCTAATGAGCCCAATGTACTCTTAAATTACACTATGTGGCAAATACATTTAGGCTATTTTGTTCTGCATTTGTATAAAACCTTAACCATTTAGTTACTAAATATGCAAAGTGTGAACAACTCATTAAGAGCACAGATTAGGGTTTAACCCATAATGTCTTACAATACAGGTGTGCAAAATTGGGGGCGCAAGATTTTTCTTTGAGGGCGCGGTGGCTGCAGAGGCCCTGCGCTCTTCCCTACAGCATTTAAATTAATTGCCGGGAACCGTGTGAGGCCTCTGCAGTGTCTCCTACCTGGTCGTCGGTGATGCGTCACCATGGCAATGTGCGTGAAATGACACCAAGGGTCATATGAACCGTGCGTCATTTTACACCGGATTTTAGGTAATGGGGGACACGAGCACGGGCTGGTTGGCAGGTGGGGCGCAGCGCACAAACTTTGTGCACCACTGTCTTACACAGTGGTAATGTAAGGTAATGTAAACTTTCCCCGTGTGCACCCCACCTGCTCTCATTTGATTCCAGGTTACCATGACGACATGTCGCTGGAAGGCAAAGTAAGTTTGTTAGAGGCCTTGCGCGGTCCCCCGCGTTTAATCTAAAAGCCTTGGGGAGAGCGCGGGACCTCCAACTACCACGCCCTCCCAGAAAATCTTGCCCCCCACTCCCCTGATGTAAGGTACCAACACCTAGTGAAACATACAGAACCCTGGTCACTTCATTAATCAGTAGCAGTGGTGTCACGTCACTCAACTAAAGGGCTCGCTCAGACAGGCTGTGACGGCAGCTTGCTAGTGTACGCGCCCCCGCCGCTCGCTCCTGCAGCACAGTGATCTGTGCTCAAACTGCAGGAGGCAGATCGGTGTTTGGGGGCATGTAGCAAGCGCTACACGGAGCTGGTTTGCCTTGATTAGCTGAACCAGCTTGCGTTACGCGACATTAGCCCAAAAATTCAATTTGGGTTGTGCCGGCAAAATGTAGCAGCAACAACACTGCACTTTGCCGCCGGTGGAGTGTTCAGTCTGAAATCTCACCGCACAACCCAAATCTGCGACAGATGTGCAACGCGCCCTGTCTGAGCGAGGCCTATAGCTATTCTCCCTGAACAGCTTACATGGGGATCAGCAGAGTCCACAGCAACCTTATGCAGGTCCAGCAGGGCCTGGTTCACAGTCTTCTCTAGTTTTAGCACATACTCCATGGCTTGGGTCCCATTTCCCCACTCATCAGCTTCTGGTTTCTAAGACAGGAAACAAAGTTTTGTTCAGGTATAA
The DNA here is from genome assembly GCF_040206685.1 of Ascaphus truei. Classification (NCBI taxonomy): domain Eukaryota; kingdom Metazoa; phylum Chordata; class Amphibia; order Anura; family Ascaphidae; genus Ascaphus; species Ascaphus truei. The sequence continues at coordinate 106,474,943 of NC_134488.1, read as the reverse complement.
TCTGAAGGCAGAGAATTTGTAGAAAAGGGGGAGGAGAAAGTTAATTTAAAACTCCATTTGGAACACACGCACACGCACGATTAAAATCTCAGCCTTCGTATTAAACCTAGTCCTCCAATTTTATTGTGTTTTCTGCCGGCCCTCTTACGGAGAAAGGTTGTGACGCTGCTATAGGACACAACAACAAGAGTTAAAGCAGCAGTGGGTACAGTTTCCTTTCAGGGAGGTTTTACTTTTCTAAAAATCAAATTCTTCATTCTGATTTTTCATCAAGTGTCCGGGAAGTCAAAATGGATGCCTCAAACTCAATGCAGTCTGATGTAGCCATGGTAACCTCAGATCCTAGAGAGGTTAGTTTAACAAGAGCTGTAATGCTCCCCGCATTATATGAGTTAAACTTCTACAGGGGATTGCGACTGAGAATTACATTTCAGCGGGTGTACCGAAAACAAATACACGTGAAAAAAAAACTAGGCCTAGTTTTACAATTCGTCAAACGAGGCGAGAAATTCCCAGGCATTAAATATACACTAAAGAGTTTGTTTTTCTTGAAACTAAAGTTCCTCTTCAACTGGAGGACTGAAAAACCTCTTTGCTAATGCACACAGAAGTACTTCATCAGCAAAGAGAATGTCCTTTTAAATGGAAGTCACACAAACAGATGACCAATGTTAAACGTCTCTTAAATGGCAGATTACCAAGTGAACCAATCTGATATTGAAATATTAGAAAGTGACTCGTATAGCACCAACATATGTGAACAGTGCAAACAGGAAGGGACAAGAACAGCAAAAAATAAAATATACAACTGGAAATAGGTAACAAGGTCCTGGTGCAGAGAAGCTTACAGGGAGGCAGCAATGCATTTAGTTTATTGCCTGAGAAATCTAGGAGTTACCTTGATGTCTTGGAGCACGACCCGCCCTCCACGCTTGTTCTGGAACTTAAGGAAACCCTCCGACTGCTCACGCTTCTTCTCCGACTGCTCGCGGAAAAACTTGGAGAAATTGGCCAGAGCCACATCTTCACGGTCAAAGAAATATCCCTAAAGAAGCAGAGAGAAGAGTCATCCAGAGAAGAGTCATCCAGAGATGAAACGCAAGCGATCAGTATTAAACATCTGGCACTGAATGGGTTAAGACAAACAGGTTAATTAATACATAAGCAACAGTAGTCAAATGCTTGCAGATGTGTGTGCTAGGAACAATTTATGGAAAAAAAAAAGTTTAAATGCATATTTAGTAGCAAGCAAAAGTCACTATACAGGAGTATAATTAGGTTTCTGTGGTGGAAAAGTGATTGAGAGATTTAAACAATTAAAAAGCAAATTTAGAATCTCAGATTAGAGAACTGAATATAGGAGTACTGACCAACTCCTTCACTACTGGAAAAGACCAAATTTAGACAGGACATAGAGGCATAATTATTAGGGGTTACCACCATCAGTAATAGCAAACACAAATATGCCTCTGTATTAAAGATCTTAGCCCTCTAATAGAGAGATATGTTAGCAGAACAGCAGTGATAATGCAGACCCAAATATTAATTTCCACTACTTGGTCATTACATGGATGTCACAAAATCAGGGGTGGGAACTCCAGTCCTCAAGGGCCACCAACAGGTCAGGTTTAAGGATATCCCTGCTTCAGCACAGGTGAGGCCACTGAGCCACTTGTGCTGAAGCAGGGATATCCGTAAAACCTGACCTGTTGGTGGCCCTTGAGGACTGGTGTTGCCCACCCTTGCTGTTACCTGAAAGGATTGGGTTAACTACAATCTGAAAGATGAGGGAAAGACAGCAGAGAAAGGGATAGGATAGAAGAGGAGGGTGAGGGACTCAGGAGACCATGCAGTAGGTACAGGAATGTGGCTCCCACAGACAAGCAGGAACAGTTATTATAATCAGAGCAAAGTTATAACTGAGCAGGAAGGCGACAGGAACATAGAAGGCAGCAGAGAGCAACCGGAGCAGAGACTCACTCACCACTGACTGGTACACATAGGATGCGTGCAGCTGTATGTTCACAACACGGTTGACTCCAGCCTCGCTGTCCTGGTGGTAGTTGTGGCGGATCTGGGAGCTCATGGTGATAAAATTAGATGTTTTTGTCAAGTAAGAAATTTAACTGGGGGGAAAACGGAACTGGTATAGAAATTGCAGCAATCAGAAAGACTCCCAGTTCCGTTCAAACACTGTTAAAGCAAAAACTAAGTTCTCCTATTGCTGCCTCTGTTCTGATGTCTCTGAGTAAGGAGGTGCTGCTGCTGCAGGGTTTTTATACTGACAAAGGGCTCCTCCCCCAAGTGTCTCCTCCCCCACCCTAATAGGAAAGCCAATCAGATCAGTCCCTGACAAAGGGTTCTTCCCCCACTCTAATAGGAAAGCCAATCAGATTAGTCTCCTGCACTCCCTGTATGGGGTTTTATGGCAAGAACACAAACAACATGTGATTGTACTGATAGAGGGGATGGAAATGTAGACTTTATTACTGTTTTGTATCTTTATCAACAGGTTAAAAAAAAAAGAATAAAAAGTTTATAGCTCAAAGATACCAAACCTACACTCAGCCTGTGCTAGATTTAGTATATACAGTATATTAATACTTGGGGATATGCTCAAGTACATTATAGTGCAAATAGTGACCACATGGGCCGCAGTATACTGTATACGCTGAAGAGGACGATCGGGCAGTTTTGGGCCGGAGTTACCTATTGACTTCAATTGGGAATTTTGTCATAAAACGGCCGCTTCGGAGTATATAGAATTTACCCCTTGTATCCATATTGGGGAGCGGTTTGTATTGGGAGGAGCGAATCTATTGCTTGGGCAATTACTAAAGATGGATTTATATTTATAGGTTCTGTGGCAACCTAGGTGACTATTAAAGTAGCAGTTGATGTTCTGGTTCTCTGCTCGCTTGGATAATCCTGGAGGTGAATCTTTTTACCCTTTATTTATATATGTGTAGCACACTTTAACCACCGCCTGGAGATGTGTGGCTACGGTGTGTGAATATGGTGCAATACCTGTGGTCCACAGGAGATCTGAGTCTCTGCTACTGAGAACCTGGGGTATACCTGAGTCGATGTTCGGTCGGTAGCGCCTCCACCTGTACTGGATTTTATGATGTAGAATAATCCCGCTACAGGACCCGCATACAATAAAACACACACTTATGAAAGTTAACAGTTTTACTGAACATAAATAACCTGGGATATATATACCACCAACCGGGCCACGCACGGCCGTACCCTCCAGTGCTCCGCTCCCCCACCGAAGGTGTGTGACAGCGCTGCCACAGTATAGTGTTTGAGTTGGTGCACTGATCTGATGTGTTGGGTACTTGCCGGGTGATGCCACACCCGGGCGCGCTGATGCCACGATGCTGATACTGCGAAGCCTCCGTCTCTACGTTGGGTGGGTCCCTTGTGGATTGAACCACCTTAAACAATGCCTTTATTAATGTAGGACGATCTGTGTCCTGGACCACAGGCTGCAGCCACCGTGCGGCGTCTCATAGCTGGGGCATAATAGGGGGGTATCTGGCCCAGTTCTGATGCCACTGACATCTGCACATATAACTTACTCCTTCCTTGTCCCAGCTCCAACTGATAACTGTCAGCTCAAACTTCAAGCACACCCAAAGTTCCAATCTCCCCTCAGGAGATTCTAGCAGCCCTATTGGCTGTACTGTGTCATGTGGTGTGCAGCCCCTAAGCCCACTCACGCAGCCTGAAGGTAAGAGGGAGACCTGGCTACATCTGGATACAGAAAAAGAACAGGGAGGGTGGGGGGGAGGTAACATAAAGAAAAGTGAAAGGAGGGGAATCAGTACAGTTGGTTACAATATTTTATTGTTGTTTTTCAAGGCCCCCGAATTGTATTTTCTACTCAAAAAACCCACCTAAAACTGACACACAAGAAATCTCACAGTTCTAGGGCCAAGGGAAACATGAAACAGAAAAAAGCAGGGGTCACTTTATTTTCAGCATGTATTATCCCTGGTCCCGGCTTATGGTGTTCGGGGTCCGAAGTTACCGGTAGTCCTTTAATTCTCCCCGGCGAGCAGGCATGATTTGCCGGTACACGGGGTGAATTACTCCGGGGCAGCCCAGTGTCCCCCAGACTCCAGGATTTAGAGCCCAAATATTCAAATCCATTTCCCTTATAAGCATAAGGTTCCCCAAAGTGTATACTTTATTAAAGTGTATGTTATAATGTTATAGACATTTACTATAAGACTCTGTACAGGCAGCTAGGGCATCAGCATAGACGCCAGCAGGTCTGTATAGAGTCTATAGTTCAAAGGAGAGATGGGATGTTGAAAGGTGTTGGGGTGCTAAGTGGCCGGGGTACTGGTTCCAGAGAAAAGAGACCCCCTGTGGGGAGGACCCTCTGGTCTGCCAGACTCAGTGGAGCCTGCCCAATAGGTGGCATTGGATTGACTGGGGGAAGCGGCAAAATGTTGGCGCGTTTCCCATTGGTCAATCCATATGTCCCGCCCACGGGGCATCCGAGCTAGCTTGACACGCCCCTCCTCTGATGTCAGCCAAAGGACAAGCCCCTTTTTCCTATTGCTTGGCGGGGAGGTTTCCCACGCTCTGATTGGTCGCTCCTCCTACCTCCATGCTGAACATAGAATAGCGGAAGGTATGTAAGGAGAAGCCCCAGTCCGAGAACCAGACCTTCCTGTGACTTGAGTCGATGAAGGTAGGGCGGGCTTTTCAAAGTTGCTTTGTTCGAAATAGCAAAGCAACTGGCTTTGTTTTGAAGCTAGAAAATCCTGCCTCGCAGAGACTAAGACCCCTCTTGTACGGTTCTACAAATCGTTATAGCAGTTGCGGTCAGGATTTTGTGTTGAAATCGGTTCCAGGAGATTCAGGACTAGGTCCCGGTAAGGATTTTCTGCTGGATTTCGTTCCAGGATGTCCGGGACAAGATCCCGATCAGGGTAAAACGAAGGGAAGAAAATCAGGGCTCCACGGATTTGCTCAATAAACTAATTTATTGCCAATAGACTTAACGTAAATGGCCATTTCTGCTTTTGAGAAAGGCCTGTGTGGCCGAAACGTTAAGTCTATTGGCAATAAATTAGTTTATTGAGCAAATCCGTGGAGCACTGATTTTTTTCCATTCATTATGCCCTGGATTGATACAGAGAATCCTGAACCAGGAGCACCGGTAGTTGTATCCCCTTTTTTCTGATTATAATAGTGTGCAGCAATTTATCATTCTTCCCGATCAGGATAAGCCATGCAAGCGGGCACCCTGCACATGGGAAAGGCTAGATTTCAACCCCCAGACCCAAGTAAGTGTGTATATTTCTGTATTTCGTGTTTCTGTGTGTTTCTGTGGTCTTTATTCACATAAACCTCATTTTATTTCACTGCCTTGTTTTGCCTATTGAATGATCCCTAAAATATAAATGTGTTAAAAGACCTGGTCTACCGAGACAGTACCAAGATAAGATACCTAACGAGTCATTATTTTGGGTGCTACCAGGCCAAGCTTGTGGCCGGAATTTAACTAAGAACAGCAGGGCTGACCGAATAGTAATCCAAAGGTACCGTAAATCCCATGGGTTCGATTACACTTATGTGCCTGAACCTTTAATGAGGGAAGCAGACGTCCATAGAGAGGGGTGGGTGAGGGACGCTGTCCTAGATTATCTGGCATCCAGGTGCAGTATATCCCGTTACTATAATGAAGAAAAGGTGTTTTACCTCATAAGAGTCTGGAAGGTGGGAAGGAACATATATATGGACCGAGTGGAATACATCTCTGAGCGGGGTCAGAAGAGGTGTTACTATGTCACAGTTCCCGATGAGGGTAGGTTGGTTGAGAAACCTGACCCGAAACACTATTATTTAATTGGGTACGGATTCTCCATGTTAGGGAGAGATCCATGTGAACTCCATTGTTTTGAAATGTTATACGATGTTATGTTTCCATGTTATCCAATTTAGGGATGGTATGTAACTTGGGTGTCTCAGTGGGGGCGGTGAGATTCCACCAGGGGGAGTGTGTAGCCAAGCAACCCCTGGCTACTAGATTCCCTGCCTAACACGTAAATCCTGGTATCAGCGCAGGCAGTGATAGGGTTAATTCTGCATACTGTAGTAAGCAGTTCCCTTGAGTAACGGGGTGGCTTATGGCCTGGGTACTGTCCATACGGGGTGAAGACCTGGAGCCCTTCCCCTGGTAACAAAAAGGAGCTGCAGTTCCAAATTTTGTGTGTGCGGAAGTGTGGAGCCAGGGCTCTGGTTCACCTTCCATCACCTTCCTCATGGGAGTGGGAGCATCTACCCCATACTTCACCAGGGAGTGTGGGACACAGGGATAGACCTTTGGGGCCTCAAGCCCTGGGGGTTGAGTCCAGGGACCAAAAGAAGAGCAAGCTGCGAGGTGACACTCCACTGGGATATGCAGGGTCCAGTGGGGGATAATCTCTCTTGCTGTCAGAGCAGAGAGTGTACGGATGTATGCTGTACGATGTCGATATGCTGTTGATGTACCATAACGAATATAGGCCATGTTATCTGTTTTATACTCCTGCCTGAGGCTGCAGTTCTTCAGGGAGAGGGGGAGAGGGTTTTCCACAGGGGACAGCAACTATCTGCGATAGGCCCTGTGGGAATGGAGGTGCTGTACCCCCGAGAGAAGAACTACCCAAGCACCGAAAGCCTGTCCTGTCTATCCCCAACAAGATCGGCGGATGCTCAGGGCCTTCTGTGAGCCTAACAGGTAGCACCAGCAGCAGTGAATTTCCCTTACGGTGGAGGAACATGTGTTACAAGTACATACTGTAGGATATTTATGGTTAAGTACCTTGGGTCAGACATAGTATAGAGGCTACTGCATTGCATCTACAAAAAAGAGGTAAAACTTGGCTTACTCGGGTATCTAGACTTATCAGTTTGTATTCTATTTATATTCTGTAACCCTCGCCCACTGCAGCATTTTTTAAATCTGCACAGTTCGTTACACTGCAGTAATTTTATCTATAGCTCATATTAAGGTTTCTTTACAAGTGTTATGTCACTAATTGGAACATATTTACCTAATACCATCATCATCACTCCAAATGTTGGTTACTAAATTTGTAAGTTTAAACTGGGATCCCTACACCATCAAGATTACAGATGGAGCCCGTTGGCCACCTCTGCTGTGGCACAGCTGGATCTTCATTACGCATTTCTTTTATTCCTCCTCCAAAGCTGAATATATTTTAAACGTAATAATTAAAAGATATGGTTTTTTTTTTACATTTCCTCTCATAATAATACATTGTCATTAAATCGTATCAACATGGAATTGCTCTTTATGACATGTATTATGTTATTTAAACCCAGGCTTCTAGGTGGATTGCTGTTTGCTTATAGGGAGCCCCAGTAACCGTTTATCTCGACGACTTGTTCAGCATTATTCCAATAATGAAAGTGGTAACAGGAAGCAGGGGGGGGGGTATTTTGGATGGTAAGGGGGGTGGGGAAGGGAACAAGACCACAGAAGGAAGGAATTCTAGTTTTCTTTTACTTTCATTTTGAGACTAGTGCAAAGTGATCATTAATACGTTTTTACCGTGCTTATTTATTTATTTATTTTCAACATTCTGTTTATTGGTTTTTCAGAATATAAAATACAGTTGTCACATGAGTGCCGTAAAAAGCGTTCCGTGGGACATACACTATTCATACAGACATGGGGGAGGGAAGACAGGAAGGTATGGGGGTAGGAAGGAGGGGTGGGGGGGAGAGGGGGAGGGAGGGGGGGCAGAGGAGGTATCTCTAGCGTTCGATATTCTCCGCTCCTATTCAGATGATCTAGGATCGCGCCCAACCTCTTCTACGTGGCACCGGGTAGTGGGGAGGAGGGTATCTAACCTTCCTTAACGACCTCGTGTGGCGGGGCTACTGTCTCCCTCGTGTGCGACCAACTTCAGCTCCTGTCTACCATCCAAGGAGAACTCAACTGCTGTTATCAAAGCCAGATGGAGGCATTGCTCACCCCTGGGATGTCCGTCTGTGCCAGCCAAGGCAGCCAGACTTTTTGAAACTTTGGGCCAGTGTCGTTGACCAGACTCGTCAACTTTTCCATCTGGCAAACAAACCAAATTCTGTTCCGAATTTTATCTAATGATGGAATTGCATTCTGCTTCCACAATGCTGCGGTCTCGCACCTCATAGCCGTAGCAAAGTGTGCAATTAATTTGTTCCCTGATCTAGACACTTCTTTCGTGGGTTTACCTAATAGGAACACGCACGGGTCTAGCTGAATTTTGAGGCCCAAAAAGATCCTCTGTAGCCAATCTCTAATTTGGATCCACACGGGTCTGAGTCGTGGGCAAGACCACAGCATGTGCACCAGATCCCCTTGTTCCCCGCACTGCCTGGGGCAGAGCGGGGAAGCTCCCGCTGCGAATTTTGCCAGTCTAACTGGGGTGAGGTAGCACCTCATTAGTACTTTATATGAGTTCTCCTTTAATGTTGTACAGATCGAGCTACTGGCCGCAGCCTTGAAAATCTCTGTCCAGTCTTTGTCCTCTAGTGGCCCTGTCAAGTCTGTTTCCCATTGTGTCATGAACCTGGGTTTATGTGGGCCGTCACTGTCAGAACCGACCACTTCCCTGTACAAAGCAGAGATGAGTCCCCGTGTGTCGGTGCCCCGACCACAGAGCTTCTCGAAATTGGTTAGCGGTGGTCTGTTTACGTGTTTGGTGTAAAATGCCCGGACCTGGAGGTATCTAAGGAATTCTGTGTTGGAGATGCCAGTGTCTGACTGTAATAGATCAAATGGTTTGATGGTGTCATGCCCCTCCAGGTCTTTTAGTCGTTGGAGCCCCCTATTTTGCCATAGTGTGAAGTTTTTACCGTCTAGCCCTGGAGCAAAATCTGGATTCCCATATAGGGGAGCCATTAAGGTGTGTTTTGAGGTTAATGAGTGGTTATTTTTAGCCGCCTCCCAGACCGACAACGAATTGAGCACGGAGGACAGAGGGTCGCTTAAGTCTTTTAATCTAGATTTTGGGTACCAAATTAAATCCTTGATCTCCAGCGGGGCGCAGACCTCCTTCTCCAGTGCCACCCATCGTCTCAGATCTGGATTCCCATGCCACTGGGTAATTTGGCATAATTGGGCCACTTTATAATATGCCAACAAACTCGGCACCGCCAAGCCCCCGGTCTCTCTGGATCTTTGCATAATTGTCATTTTTACCCGTGGTGTTTTATTTTGCCAAATACATTTTGTGACTGAGTTTTGTAACTCCTTGATCTCTGATCGCACTACCGGTATCGGGAGAGTTTGGAACAGATATAATAAACGGGGGAGAAGGTTCATCTTGACACAATAAATTCTGCCAATCCAAGAGATTCCGTAAGTGGACCAGACTTTGAGTTCCTTTGTCAGGGCCCTTAATAGCTTTGGATAGTTCACCTGATAGAGAGTGGAGCTCTGTTTGGTAAGATGTACCCCTAGGTACTTTATTGTTTTCGGCTGCCATTGAAATGTAAAATTAATTTCTATTAATTTCTCCGTTTCTCTCGGGATATTCAAACTGAGCGCCTTGGATTTAGCCTGATTAATCTTAAAACCCGAGATTCTATTGAATCTTTCCAGAAGGGCGAACAGATTGGGTAGCGAGGTGAGCGGCTTTGTCAGTGTCAGAATGATTTCATCTGCGTATAGAGCCACTTTATGTTCCTGTGAGTGGATTTGGATTCCCGATATGTCTGGGTTGCTACGGATGTGTGCTGCTAGCGGTTCCACGCATAGGGCGAACAGAAAGGGCGAGAGTGGGCAGCCCTGCCTGGTTCCGCTTTTGATTTTAAACAGCTCCGACGGGAAGCCTTGGTGTACCACCTTGGCAGCCGGGGTTGTGTATAATGCTTTTATTGCCCCTAGTATTTTCCCCCTGAACCCGAATGCTCCAAGCGTAGACTCCATGTATGGCCAGTCAATCCTGTCAAAGGCTTTCTCCGCGTCTAAGCTTAGTGCTATACCACGGATCCCGTTGGCATTAATGAAATCAATGATATCTATTATTCTTCTGGTATTGTCGGCCGCTTGTCTGTCCCTAATAAAGCCAACCTGATCTGGGTGAATAAGCCTTGGCAGGACCGCGCTCAATCTATTGGCCAGTAGTTTAGAGTAAATTTTAATGTCCGAATTGATTAAAGATATCGGCCTGTAACTTTGGCAATTTGTGGGATCTTTATCCTTCTTATGAATTAGGGATATCGACGCCTGGAGCATGTGGGCTGTGAAGGGTTCCCCTGCCAGTACTCCGTTGAATACTTTGAGCATATGCGGAGCTAAACTCCCAACAAATTTTTTATAATATAAATTGGAAAACCCACCTGGGCCTGGGGCTTTGGAGGGTTTTAGGTTCTTAATAACCCCTATCAATTCCTCCAATGTAAAATCCTTCTGAATTGCCTCGCGCTCCAGCCTGTTCAGCCTAGGTAGATCTGCTTCTCTTAGGAATGACTGAAGTGTGTTGTTTGTCTTTGTGCTATGTGCCACCTTCTCCCCGTTGTATAACTGCTCATAAAAAAGTTTAAACTCTTCCACTATACGTTTAGGGTTGGAGGACAGATCTCCTGATGTAGTCTTGATTGCCTGTATATTATAATTTGGCTGCTTATTGCAGACCCGATTAGCTAGCATGGTGTCAGGCTTGTTGGCTTTCTCAAAGAATTTCCTCTTTGTCCAGCTCAGGTCTCTCTCGGCCCGGGATGTGAGGAGGAGGTTAAGCTCTATCCTTACATCCTTCAGCTCCTTTAAAATGTCCCCTCTACCTGATCGGCTATGGAGTGTAGAGAGTTCATGTAACCTCTTATATAGCTGAGTCAATTTGGCCTCCCTTAGCTTTTTCCGTCTTGCTGCTAGGCTGATCAAAATTCCTCTCAGCATGGCTTTGTGGGCTTCCCACAGAGTGATGTGAGAATCCACACTGCCAGTGTTTAATGAGAAAAACTGCCTGATCTCATCTTTAACTGTCTGTTCAATTTCTGGGATCTTAATCAGGGATTCGTTCAGTTTCCAATTTGCTCCCGGGCTAATCGGCCTAATTTGCGTGCATCGCAGCTCTATTGATGCATGGTCCGACCATGTAATGTCATGAATTATAGTGTCGGAGATTTGGGGGAGCATTCTGCTCGAGACAAAGAAGTGGTCGATCCTGCTATAACTGTCGTGGGGGTGTGAGTAAAATGAATAGCTACGCTCGCCAGGGTGTTGTTCCCGCCATATGTCCACCAAACAGCCTCTCCGTAGACCTTCCAACAATGTCGTGACCCCAGCCTGCCTCTCCCGCTCGTGTCGTGGGGATCTATCTATGCGAGGGTCCATGACTTTGTTAAAGTCTCCCACGACAATAACGTTTCCTACTGCCCATCGCTGGAGTTTGAGAAAAAATGCATCGAAGAACTGGGGATCACGCTCACATGGGGCATAGACGCATGCTAGGGTCACCCTGCACTGCTGTAAAAGACCCACTAGGATAATATATCGACCTTCTGGGTCACGCTTTATTTGTTCAACTTCGAATGGGACGCTATTGTGAAATAATATAGCAACCCCTCTTTTCTTCTCTTTAGCTGGGGCGAGGTAAAATCGTCTAAAGTTTTTGTCTATGTACCCTGGGTTTTTACTAGAGCTATAGTGTGTCTCTTGGAGAAAGAGAACATCTGTTTTCCGGCGTTTAAATTCTGCAAAGGCGATTCTACGCTTTTGTGGGGAATTAAAGCCCTTAACGTTTTGTGAAATGAACGTCAGTGCCATGTGTGTGTATATAGGGAGCTCAAGTATGTAGCATAAGGACATGTCCTACCAGTGCCTCGTGTCCGCGTAGAACGCCAGGAACAGCTGAGTTGTTTCCGTGTTGCCTTTGTACTTCCTCTGAGGGAGCCTGGAGGTGGGAGGGGGAAACACAGGGGGGGAGACAAAAAACACAAATCCACACAACATTCACACATAAAACCAATTTGGTCCTAGTCGACCTATGGTTTGCTGCCCGGGAATAGCAGTCATGCCTTGGACTCACCCTCCCTCCTGTCCAGGCTCGTGGGAAATATTCCTGCCCACGCATTCCCAGGTCTTTGACTGGACTGTGGTTTAGGACCGCAGCCCAGCCCCAAAGGCACATACCAACAGGCGGGGATGAGGGCAGTCATCTGCCCTCCCCGCCGGCGACGTACCGTTATATAACCATCAATTAAACTAGCTGTAACATTAAACAAAGACTAACCCAATTTAACTAGTGAGTAGCCCAACTGCATAGCTAACTGCTATAGTACCAAAGGTGTCACTCCTCTCCAACCTGTGTAGCAGGGGAGAAATAACGAGGCAGGTACCCCGGATGGCCCTGCCCTAGCTGCCCTGCCCACATCTTAAAGTCTAATACCCGCTGCTATATATGTAGACACACTCTCTGATCCCTATCTACACCCCTAGTGCACTCCCTCTCCAGCCCTAGACTGATATATTCGTATTTTATTAATATTATTTCCCCCTACTTCCCACCCCCCCCCCCACTTCCACCCCCCCGCAGCCATCCGGCTGTTATCTTTCTGGGCCACAGGGCCGCAACCAGTCCAGGGACCCGGTTCCCCTCCGCTGCGGTAGCGAGTCCCTAGTTCCCTCCCACTCTCCTCGACGGGGGAATTCACGCACCCCCTAGGAGTTCCTCCGACCCTTGTCCAGCTATTCCTGTGAGCTGTACCCACTTCCGCGGCTGTCACTTCCGGATCGCCAAGGTTCCGTGTGGACCCGCCCCCTGACGTCATCACGGCTGCGCTCTCATATCCGCCTGCGAGCAGCAGAGGGGGAAGGCGTGTCCCGAGGGAGGAGCCGAGCAGAGCTCCACAACTTCGCGCCAAAACATCATCCGCCATTGCCTTTCCGCGCGTCTTCACCCGATTGTCCCTCGTGTTCCGCCGGACCGCCATCTTGGTAAGTGGGAGAATTTTTTATTTTTTATTTTCAGCCGCCGCTGACCCAACTGGGTCGGTGGTCACAGTCCAGAGGAAGGGGATGGTCTCAGGCAAAGGGGAGGGGGGGGGAAGCCAATCCGTGGCCTTCCCATCCCAACTTTAGCAGTTAGTCAGGGGGCGAATCATGCTCAGTGGCAGGTAACTCAGGGCGTGTAGAACGGCTGCGGCCATGAGCTTCAGACGGGTCTCGGGGGTCCCGCCTTTCCCCTCCGCTGTCCGGTCGCTGTGCCCACTTTCTCCCACTCTGCTGGCCGGGGGGGGCATGCCTCCGGGGCCTCCGGTAGCTGCAGCGTGTCGGGGAGCCCCAGCCTCCTCAGGAACTCCGGACCGTCTGATAGATGTTTAAGTGCCTGTGTCCGGCCATTCTGTACCACGACCAGCGCGAATGGGAAGGCCCATCTGTATCTTATCTCCTTGTCCCGCAGTAGTCTTGTGACGGGCTGGAGGGCCTTCCTTCGCGCCAGGGTGATTGGCGAAATATCCTGAAATATGGCCATTTCGACCCCCTCAAACGGCACCAGCGGTGTAGCCCTGGTCAGCCTGCAGATCTCCTCCTTTGTTGTAAAGTGGTGCAGGCGGAGTATTATGTCCCTTGGGGGATTGTTGGGCAGTGGACGGACCCGCAATGCTCGGTGACACCGATCCATAACTAACTCGGCCTCAGTTTTCCCTGGCATGATAGATGTCATCCATCTGTTGATTAGCCGATCCGGGTCCAGTATTTCCTCTGGTATTCCCCTGACCCGTAAGTTATTTCTTCTGTCCCGGTTCTCGCTATCTTCGTGGCGCTCCTCCAGCTCTGCCACCCTCCTCTCCAGCCTAGCGATCTGGGACCCCGTCTCCCTCTGGCATTTGGAGGTCTCCTCCATCTTCTCCTCCAATGCATTCGTGCGGTTGCCGATGCTAAGAATATCTTTCCGCAGATGTTCTACCTCCCCCCGGAAGAAAGTCTTAAGATCGGAGAGAAGCTGCGCAATCTCTCGCTTGAATGACCCCGTCAGCTCCTCCGTGGCCATCTCCAGCTCCGGTGCGGAGTCTGAGTCAGATGCCGCCATGTTTTCAGTCTCCCTGGGCTTTTTCGCTCCGGTAAAGTAAGTGCAGACATCCACCTTTTGCTTGGACTTCTTGCGGGTCGCCGCCATCCTTGTATGACCAGTGAGACTAGCCGGGCCGGGGGCAATATTTTATTTTGGGTTGTGTAAGTTTTTATGGTGTTATTGTGCTAAATTTCGCCGGCGGGTAGCGGAGCACTCAAATCAAGCCTCCATCTCCGAACCCGTCGCGCATGCGCCTCCTTTACCGTGCTTATTTTAATGACCAATGTATTCTATTGTCCAATAAATAACTGTACTTTCAACTCTACTTCATTGCAGATCTGTCACCTAAACTAGATGGCCCTTTTGTATATTGGGTCACCTCTAATACAGCATGTTAATGTACTGTATGATTATTCTTACATTGCAGCTTACACCATGTTTCAGAGCTGCACGTATTCTTTTTCAGTGTGTCTCACTCATACTCACTCATACTCAGAAATTTGAGACCAACATTTCCAATACGCCAAGCTTAGAATGAAGGGCCTGCTAGATAGGCCAGGGGGTGTTGACTTTCTATGTTTACTATAAATGTTTGCATTGAGCCTTAGACGAGTGTAGCAATCTTCCGAAAGCAATGCATTTTTATATGTACATATAACTACAAATGAATACTCATTGTACCCCATATCCTGTGTGCAGATGCGAAGAGGAAGATGTTGAAATGAGTGAGGATGCTTATACAGTACTGACACGGATTGGTCTGGAGACCTCCCTCCGATATTCCATTCAGCTCATCACTGCTGCTAGTCTGGTCTGCAGGAAGAGAAAGGTGAGCTCGGGCATGTTCATGGGAGAGCTTCCTGCCTTTAATTAGTCAAAATTCTATGTTTCTTAATCAATGGTTAATGCTTGCTTCTGTTTTTGAGCAAAGCTTTACATTTTTAAAGCTCATGGGGAGCTCTGCACAAAGCAGTGATAAAATCAGTGCTTTTGCGTGCGACTATGTATTTTTTTATCGCGCTGTATAACATGAAGCCAAAAGCGGGATTCACCAAGAAGTGAAGGCCATTTTTTAAAGTCCGAGAACAAAATGCACTATCATGCGACCTGTTTTTGTATCAGTGCTATCGTTCTATACATTCTATAGTGCGATAGCTGATAGAAAAAAATGCAGCATGTAAGAGCTGCATGGAGGCGCTGCGTCTCCATGCACAGCTCTAACAGGCGATCATACAGTACAAATATTGATTTGGCATGATGATACCATATTATATGGGCATGATATACCCACTGTACCAATCAATTGGTTTATTGGCATTTGTAATGTGTTTATTTTTCTATGTAATGTGTTTTATTTTAGGCCTGTATTTTTTTTACTTCACCATTTATTGCTACAGTGGTAAATCAGGCCCATATTATATGAGCATGATGTACCCACTGTAACAATGAATTGGTGGAGGGTGGGGGGTAGTTGCCTGGGGAGGGTGGTTAGGCCTCCTGGGTGGGTATTGGGGGAGGGTGGGTTAACCCCTTAATTACTATACGCTAAGGTGATTAAGGGGTTAGAGGCCAATAGATTGTATTTTTTATTGCATTGTTTATGGCAATGGAGGACATGGACGGTGATGAGGATGAGGACGGCCTTCATCGTGGCAGGCTGGCAGGGGTAAGTGCAAGTTTTACTTATTTTATTTCTGTTTGTTAATGTTTTATTTTAAATGGGCAAATGCACTATTATCCATATCTGGATAATAGTAATTTTGCATATTACTGTACTGTATGTGTTAGGGGGAAGGGGAGGGGTGTTATGGGGTGTATTTATTTCAAAGTATTCGTTAAAAATATTGGGGCACAAGATTGATACAGCAGGCCAGCGGGGAACCACGGACACCCACGGGGACCACCCGAGGACCCCCGGACACCAGCGGGAACCACCCAAGGGCCCACGGACACCCGCGGGGACCATCTGAGGGCCCACAGAGACATGCAGGGACCACCCGAGGACCCCCAGACACCCACGGGAACCACAGGAGGACCCCTGGACACCACCCGTGGGCCCCCCAGACACCAGTGGGGACCACGTGGAGGCCCACAGACAAATGCAGGGACCACCATGCATAGGCCCCAAAGTATGGGATTCTAGTATACTTACTGTCAGGGTTACCGACAGCTTTCCTGGGGCCCTCCACCACCACCGTACATCCCCCCGCCCCATGTATTACACACACACACACACTGTCATCCTTACCTTGGGGGGAAGCCTCCGGTGTCGCGCCAATTCAGCCGGAGGATGTGTTCATTGGGCCGCAACAGGGGGGAGCTCAGTAGAGTTTCCACTGAATACCAGGCCGCAGCAGGGGAGAGTTGTGGCCCGGCATCAAACAGAGGCCAAGCACTGGCACCTCTGGCTGGGCCCAACTTCCAGCAATAGCTTGGCCCCCAACAGCCTCTCCCGCTCTTTTTTTTTTGTGCCATGCAATAAATCGGTGTTGGCACAGGGAACGTGAACGCGGCTCATTTCACAAAACGACAAATGCTCTGAAGTCTGCAATACAAGAAATGTTCTGCTAAATGTTCCATGTCCTTGGATTCCTGTGTTTCAGGGGACTGAGGTACAAGTAGATGACATCAAACGAGTATACTCTCTCTTTCTTGACGAGTCCCGGTCCACACAGTACATGAAGGAATACCGATGTAGCCAGGTCCCCTTTGCGTGCCTGCTGCCCCGCGACCCCTTCCCCCCCCCCCCCGTATCCTCTGCTGCCGTGAGTCACTCGATGGACCCACCGGCGCTTCTGGAGGGTGGGGGCCAGTGCAGGGAGTGTTTTAGCGTTCCGGCGGTCCCCGGCGGCTCCCGAGCAGGGCGCTGCCATCTTGCGGTAGATCGCGCATGCGCAGTGAGTCCCGACGGCCCTGCAGAGTTGCGCATGTGCAGGAAGGAGCGCGCGAACGCTAGCCTACCAGGGAAGGCTTTTAAACGGAACTACAAGTTCCATGAGCCTCGAGAGTGGCCCCATGACGCCAGGGAGCCAATAGGGCTGCGGGAGGTCCCTGCTTGCTGGGAATAGATACATTTCGCGCGCTGAGCTCACGCTAGCAGTCAGGACCAGGAAGAGCTAGGGGACGGAGGTGAGTGCAGGGGTCAGTGACCCACTGCATTAGGCCAGTAACTCCCTAGGCCCCAGATAGGTCCTACACTCCCCAGCTTGTGGTGCTACAGGGACAGGCCCTAAGTTAGGGACCCTGTCACTTTAGTATCAGTGTTAGATAGGGACACAGCGGACGCTGCATTCCCCGAGAGAAGACTTGGGCTCAAGTCTGTGCCCATGAACAGAGACAATCTCCAGGGTGGGATCGCCCCTGGCGGACCTTCGAGCGAGGGCGCACCGGATGACAGACGGGATCACCAAGCGGCAGATCCTTTTCGAAGTAGCTTGCAGGCCCCAGCGCAGGAGCGCTCGGCAGGTACCTTCCTAAGTGCACCAACGTATCCTTACCTATTCTCATTACACATAGTGGCAGCGCTGACCACGGGACAAAGGAGTTAGGCTGTGGACACGGTGTGGGGATACACGGTGGTGGGTAGGAGTACTTCTAGTGGAGTGAGAGACACTTGGGACTGAGTTACATGGTGGAGTTATCCCCTAGGGGGAGTGTTAGTAGTGTATGTTATTAAGTGTGTTATTTCCTGCATATATATAAACGGGTTATATACATTCCTGTGTATGTGGTTACTGTATATGTGGGTCCTGTGTAGGAAATCTTCTACATCCCTAGAACCCTACACAGGTGGAGGCACTGAAACCGAGAAGTTCAAGAGGATTCACCCCAGGCTCTCACTGGCGGAGGCTCAGACCTCCTGTGAGCCTGACAGGTATACTGCACCACACCTGGTAACACATAGGTTTCCACCCACACACACTCTATCTGTGATTGGGATAGAGGGAAAACCCGTTACACCAAGATGCCTTTATGTTCAATGAGATGAGTAAGTGAGATCTTGGTGCCTATGCATCTAGTAACACATAACACGTATTTATCATCTGTAGTGGTATCTATATCAAACCAGTTTTGATCATGTCCTATAATTAGCAGGGTTGACTGGCGCACATTGCGTTGCAGTGATATTTTTGCTCGTCGCACAGGAGTGAATGATATGAATCAAAGATTGTGTTCTTGGTGTGTCTCAAATGTATCAATTTTATCCGCCAACTCGTTCTTGCCGTAAAAAAATCTGTAGTTATATCTATCAAACATAATAAAAATTACGCACAATAAATGCAATTCATTAAAGATGGAAACAGAGCTAATGAATAAATTGACAAACATTACAAAATCTTTAATACAATTCTCACGTTGCATGCTCCTATGCTGTGTGACAAGTCTAACTGGACAGTGTGTGTGTCAGTTTTTTTGGTTTATAAAAAAAACTCTAGTACCCAGTATGTCGATTAATAAACAATCTACACACCGCTATGGGGCAGTAAGCACCCAATTACTTAAATACGTAGATTTATTGACGGTTTTTTATTTTTTTTTATCGTATGTATCAGCCATGATGCACAGCGTCAAATAAGATTGTACTATTTCTATTGTGCGTCACATGTAACGACTTCCAAGGCATTATAATAAGATGGAAAATCTAAACATACATCCTTCTGTTGATACATAGGCCTCTTTGAGTCACTTTTAATATTCATTGTTGTTTCCAGGTGAAGGAGAAATGTTGCCATTATTGGAAGCAGAGGGGTTAGATAATTTAGTTGTTTTTCAGTATTTGCCTCAGGTGATTATATGACTTGCTGTGCAAATTGCTAGCAACTCCAGAAGCATGTAATTATCTGTTTAACGCTGATCAGAACATGTCATCTTAATTTATGTAACTTTTTTTATGTTTGCAGAACGGGACACCATGGACACCTCTTGATGTTAGATGAATTTGAGTGAATGTGGTTGATATATTTTTTGTTAATCTTTGTCCAGTTGTAATTCTTTTGTTACATGCCTTAATCTGTCGTAAAAACGTGGATCTGTCTGTTCCTTCTTTTTTGTAAAAAAATAAAAATAAATAAATAGTGTTTTGTTTCTGCTGGTGGATAGGTTCAATTTGTTTAGAGTTGTCTTTTGATAACATTTTGTGGGAGACCTTTTTTAATTTCTCCCTCCCCCTGCCCCTCCCAAGTACATGGAACACTGTTGCCACCAACAGCTAGATGCTTAACAACAACTGTATGTACAAACATCCGCTCCCGTTACTCCTAAAATACGTTTCTTTTGGTCAATCCTGTTTCTTGACCTTTTGTAAAATTGGTAAAGCTTGGATTGCAACTTTCATGTAGACTAGTTATATTTTGGGCAAGTAATTGAAATATGAAACTTGGTGACTAGGTGAAGTGGGAAAGCAGTATATTGTACCATGTTCTCTTTTGACACTTATACTCCTCAACTGTCCTGAACAAATTCATATTCACAAATGCATGAGTCAGGACAATGACGTTGTAGCTTTTATTAACGTTTGTAGATATATGAAATGCTTCTGCACGGTAGGTACATTGCTGCCAGATCAAAATCTAATGCTTCACTTACGGAGGAGGCCAGACTCTGCATTTGAGCAGTCAGTTAAGTAGCTGAAACTTAGAGAGGTGTTGCAGTTAAGGGAAACATTAGTCGTATAAATGATGATTTACTCAACCCCAATAACGAAGGTAGTATTATTTCTACAACCACTGTCCTGTCTATGAGCACCAATTATGTTAAATTAGGTACAACCCACTGTAAACTTCAGGTTCCAATTTCAACACACATTAGCAGAAAAACTTACCCGAGTTAACTGTATTTATCTACACACGCACATATATTTGTGTTTGAGAAAGTTCTATATCGAATTATCGGTCTTCACAAATTTCGTAAATTGATGTGTGGAGATAAAAGTGCTGAAATCCATCTTAAGGGGATCGGTTTGAGGTTATCCGGTAAACCTATGATCATATTATATGCTTTCTCAATGTGAAGGTGTAGCAGAGCATGTTCTATTGTTACACACATCATTTTGCCTCTGTATTCTACAGTGAGGGGCTCAAGGGCTTACAACACTTTGGCGAAAGAGTTAAACTAAAAGACCATTTTATTCAAAAGATATCTATATATATATATTTAGGCACTGTACCGTGTATTAGTGTCATTGGATGTAGCACTGAGCTCTGTCTGTGTTTCATGTTCTGTCTCTGGTTTTAAATATATATTGCCATGCTCAGTAGCACTCCTCTTTGACACTTATACGCATATATATATATGTTGTGGTTATTTTGGGGGTTCAATATGAGCTTATAGGGGTCCTGTATGTTTTACAATTCTACGGTGATGTTCAGTCTACTGTTGTAAGAATACAATGATATAAATTGACTCTGCACTTCGAAGTACGACATAGTAAAATAAGGAGGAATAATCTAACCCTGTGTTTACTCGATTTTTATCAGTCAAAGTTCTAGTGTACCAATATTGGTCCTCTGGATTTAATGCCAACGTACCTAATGAAAATGTGCAACAGAGGCTAGAAAACTTGGGGAGAGCCCAAAACTATGAAAGATGCAGTCATGAAGTGAGAATTCCCCAAAGACAGGTAGAAAATGTTGAAGGTCCATATTTTGTCTGTTATTGGGAGTCACTTTTTGTACTTTTCACCATCTTCTGTTATGTATAAAGGATATGGTTTGATCATATACGTACGTGCGCCTCCAGTTGTAGAACAGCAACATTAACCCTCACATACAAGGAAATCATGCATTTTTCTATAGTGGATTATTCGTTACATATGCATGTACACATCTAAGCACATGTACACAAAACCCTCAGGGAGTAGAAATAAGTAGTTAGGCAGAGTATTAGAATTCTCTGTAGAGATTGTGATGGGAGAGAAGGTGAAGAGGTGTTGCATGAAAATACCAATGCCCAATTTGTCTGTCCCTGTGGACATTGTTACCCTTTTTCTGTGAAGCAGGTTATCTGGATATGATGCTGTGGGAGCAGAACTCTGGTCCAATGCTCTTGACAGTACAATCGGTGTAGTCGGTATTGCACAGGTTACACTCGCAGCTCACTGCTACAGGATAAGTGAAGAAGGGATTTGTGCCTGGCTGACAGTATGGGAGTATGATGGTGACATAGCGCATCTCCTTATAGGTGCAGACATGCTGGTAAATTGATAAACGGGCATTCTTGAAGACCGGCTCCTGATAAAACAAGATCGTTGTTGGGTTATACTAAGTTACAGTTGCACACCCACTTAACATATACTGGAGTTGGAGAAACAACCATTGTCATATTCATAGTTTACAAAACTTTTTTTTAAATTATAATGAATTGGGTTGTTTGTAGTCGATTTAAATGATGACCTGTCAGCTTCCTGCTACCAATAAACATGATACAAACAAACAAACAAGGTCTGCCGCTCAACCTAATTCACGGATCTAGTAGTACAACTGACGGTGCATAAGGGAAAACTGTGGCTTTCTCACTCCCATTTTTTGTGAGTTTGATTGATCATCTTCAGTCCTATATCTACCAGGACTGTTATTTTGAAATATACTCAGGATATACGCTGGATTATCCCTGGGAGTACCTGGGAGTACCAGCTTCCTAGCGTATCCATCATCCATATGCTGTTTCTCTCTCACTCAGGGGATTTTATTCACATATGTAAATACAATTTGTGGTGTGTAGGCGGTCACTGCAGCAGGAATTCAAACGCAAACGTGAATGGTTAAAAACAGCTTTATTAACCTAGAATGCTGCGCATCACAGAGATCACTCTGACGCATTTCGTTCCTGTGTGGAACTTTATCAAAATCTTTGATAAAGTTCCACACAGGAACGAAACGCGTCAGAGTGATCTCTGTGATGCGCAGCATTCTAGGTTAATAAAGCTGTTTTTAACCATTCACGTTTGCGGTTGAATTCCTGCTGCAGTGACCGCCTACACACCACAAATTGTTATTGCTACTTTTGGCGGAGCACGCAGGCTGCTACAACGGAGCTGGGAGCTGGTCTTCACTTCCCTTCCTGATGACTGCACTTGGATCCGCCCCTTGTACTTGTTCCAGGGCTACTCAGGATCGCTGATTTGGCAGTGCAGTTCCCATTCATCTCCAGCGTAGCTGTCGGCCCTCGGGGATGACGTCACGAACCAGCGCGACACCCGAGGAGACGGGACCGGCCGAGCACAGGCAGTGAACAGACCGGGTCGTTTCAGGGCAGCAGGCGACGGTTTCGTGAGTACACGGGAGAGGTAGCTTATGGTTGCCTCTTTCCCTGTCTCTACACCTTTCCCTGTGCAATAGCCCCCCACCCGGGTATCATCTCTCATTCTGCCGCATGCTGCTGCAGTTGCCGGTCCCCTCTAACAGGATCTTTATGCCTGTGTAGCAGCCTTCCTTGTTCTACACGTGTCTGACATTGTCTACATACACCCAGATTCACTTATGGATTTTTAGAAGCACCGGATCACAGGGGTTCATTCCCCCACAATCACCATTGACATATGTAAATAGTTTATTCACATTGTTATTAGTATTGCATATACTGTATGTTAATAACATTTTATTATTTTTAGTGGAGTTTCCTACTAGCTACTGTAGTTCTCATATATACCTGATATACAGTAAAACATTCTGGGTATATTATACCCAAATATATATTCTGCTACCTACTGTATGAGTACAATCTAAGCGGGAACTCTTTTATGACCCCCTGTGCGGTTTCTCATTGTACACCAATAAACATTATTAGAGAAATGCTGCACACCTCAGAGTAGAAAAAATAGTAATACAGTTACCGGTGCTCCAGTGTTTGCACGAAAGCCTGCAATCAGTCCTGAACAGATGAAGAAAGGAACAGAGGGCACAACGGATTTAGCAAATTCAAACTCATTTATTGAGCCAACACGACGTTTCGACCGGGATAGTCTTTTTCAAGTGACAATGGCATAAATACATTCCCTTGTAACAACATATAAATAGTGCACTAATTGAACAGGTTGCATTATGGGGATTTGGGGCACTATTTATATGTTGTTACAAGGGAATGTATTTATGCCATGGTCACTTGAAAAAGACCATCCCGGTCGAAACGTTGTGTTGGCTCAATAAATGAGTTTGAATTTGCTAAATCCGTTGTGCCCTATGTTCCTTTCTACACCAATAAACATACCATAAGTAGCAAAAAAAAGGGGTAACTCTCCCTATGTTCTGCCCATGACATCTACCTATTACCTCTTACTCTGGCCTACAAGACTTCTCCTGTGCTTCACCCTCTCTTTGAAATTCCCTACCATGCACTATCAGACTCACCCAGCTTTCATACAATTGAAAACTCCCTGAAAACTCACCTTTTCAAGGAAGTCTATCTAGCATACCTCTGTAGCCCTGATGTAAATTTTCTCTTTCTGGCCCCCCTCCGCGAGTGCCGTGCGGTAGCGGGTGCCGCCGGAGGCTTTGACGGACCCGCCGGCACTTCGCGAGGGTGGGGGCCAGTGCAGGGAGCGGTGCAGGCTGGTTGCCGGGGACGCGATCGGGCCGTCGCTAGGGCCGCGATCGCGTTGCCACCGGCTCGGCGGCTGGAGGAGAGTGCGCCGCCATTGCGCGTTAGCTCGCGCATGTGCAGTAGGTACAAAGTGCAGGGAAGGCCCCAGAGAGATCGCGCGAGGGCAGGACAGGGAAGAGAGAGAGTTAGGCGGCCATTAGGGGTTCGCGCATGCGCGAGGGAAGCGCGCACGCGGCCCCAATGCTTTAGGCAGCCCCTGGGAACTACAATTCCCAGGAGGCTTAGGGAGACAGGCATCAGGTGCCTGAGTGTGGCCAATAGGGCTGGAGGAAGCTCAGCCCGGGAAAAGAGATACATTTCCCGGGCTTTGCAACAGCAGTCAGGCAGAGGAGAAGGAAGGAGTAGGAAGGGTGCAGGGAGCGCGTGGCTCCTGCATCAGGTAAGGGTTCTCCCTAGATCCCCAGGCAGGCCCCAATTCCCGGGTAAGGGTAGGGGGTAACTGAAGAGGGACGGCCATAGCTAGGGAGGTGACCCTTACGTGTGGAAGGTGCAGTTTGGCAGTGCCACAGTGGATAGTGCTGTGGGCACTGTCAAAGAGGCACAGTGTGCTAGCAGTGGGATTGCTGCGGGATCCAGGTGGCTGTGTGTGATTGCGGCTGTCTGGGTGTGTGTCGCTGCATGTGCTGTGCGCAGTGCGTGCAGTGTGTGTGCACGGTGTGAATCCCTGCAAGCTGACAGGGTGAGCTGAATGTTGGCTGCAGGTGTGTTAGGCTGCTAGGATTAGCAGATACAGTTGAGACTGGGTAGCTAGGGGAAGGGGGGCGGTTATTGTCCACAGGCCCTAGGAGTTTTCCCCAAGCCATCCCAGGTTGCGGTTCTTCAGGGACAGGCCCTAGGTTAGGGTTGCTGTCACTCTAAGTAGTAGTTAGCGATAGGAGGAAGCGGCGGTTGCTGTTCCCATGCGGTTGGTGTTGCCGTGGTCCGGTTGCAGTTCCCGTTGAGCGGTGGGACCCTCGTTGGGGTCCACCGGCAGAGTACCTGGAAAGGATCAGACGGACGTCTGACCCTTTGAGAAGAAAGTTGCGATCCCGAGCATCGGAGTGCTCGGAAGGTATCTTCATTATTATAAAGTGCACCAACTGGGCCCTAGCTTAATATAGTGACTGCGCAGTCACCCACGACCTCCGTAGGAGTTACGAGACATTGGGTGTGGGGTGATCACAGGACACTTGGTTGGGGAACACCAGACATTGGGTTGAGGTGATGTGGGTAGAGCATCAAGTTATGTTATGTGATGTTATGTAATGAGTTATATGTGTGTGCTAAGTAAAGTGTTAGTTATTGTTTTATCGTATACGTGTGTCATTGTATTTCTTACTCAGGGCTATCTTTCCTAACGGGGGATCCTGGGTAAGTGGAGGCGCTGCACCAAGTAAGGGTAAGGGTTTCCCCAGGCTCCCAGCTAGCGGAGGCTCAGATCTCCTGGAGCCACACAGGTTATGCAGTACCAGTAGTCCCTTAGAGCAGGTGTGTTGCAGGGAAAGGGACCGGTTAGACCACGAGGGGCCAATGTGAGATTGGGTGGGTCGGCCGGTTCACAAAAAGGGCTACATTTGGAGGCGCTGCTGAGAGATCAGACCTGGGGTGCCCTGTACATGTTTTTCTAAATTTGTGTCCTATTTTTGTTCCGCCATGGGGAAGCCCTCAAGGAGGAGGAAGCCACGTGCTAAGTTCCCGGCCGCGCGGGAAAATGTTGCCAACAGTTATCCAGGACTGGCGGGAAAACCCGAGCCCCGCCCCCACACTGTGAGTGACTCAGAACTGAGTTTGCAACATTCCCCAAAAGACTGTGCTGCCCCTCCTCTAGAGTCCACCAGGGGGAGGGAGTGTCGTGAGCAGAAATCAGCCAATTCTGTTCCCCCTAAGGAAAGCAAGGGATGCCGAGAAAAGCACCCTTGGCTGTATAGAGTCGTACGGGCCCCCCATTTAGACTTGTCAATGGTGGTGTGCCCGTGTGCATTAAGAGACTGGAAAGCGACTGGTGGCTGGGTGGACGGGTCCCCTGAGTTAGCCGTCGCCCTCACGATGACCGTGGTAGACGGGGAAGAATGCCTGCACGGCCGTCTGAATGACTGTGAGTGTGCCGTTGGTGAGCTGACCCAAGGGCCTAAGTGTCCTGACTGTGCGGCGCAGTTCCTGCAACCCAAACCGCCAGCGGCAGAGGACTTTGTTGCAGAAATGGAGTGTTCCATCCCCGAGGATGAGAGAGACTGCCAGGGGTTACACCCGGATGTGTATGAGCCCTGGAATTTGCCAGGAATGGAGGTCACCACGCTAATGTGCCCCTGCCTGAGTGGAGCCCTTAAAGATGGACTTGAACCATCTCAGTTACAGTTAGGTTTCAGGTCAACTGAGGTGGATGGAGAGACATTTACCCAGTGTTGGAGCCTCAAATGTGGCTGTAATCGGAGGGAGGCACTGGCATGGGAGCCCCAATGTGAGTGTTGCGGGGCCTGGTTCCTAAAGCCTGTCCGGCCCAAGGCGGCGGAACCAGCCGATGAAGAAGAGGAGGAGCCGGACCTCTCTCCTGAAGTAAGTGATGCGTGTCCCCAGTTTGTTCCACTTCCAGAGGCCGCCGAGGACCCGTGTGTCCAGACCACTGTTGCAGACCCTCTCAAAGAGGACGTGCCAATGGAAGAACCAGAACCACAGATTCCGGAAGGCCAGGGTAAGGTGTTTATACCCCTGCCCTTGTGTGATGAGTCCAGCGACCAACCGAGCGTGGTGATGCGCCTGTCGGCGGACCACTCCAGTGAGGTCACCGAGGCGACCACCTCAACTGATACAGACCAGGATGTGGGCCCGTGTGCCCTGCAACGGCCAGTCCGGCCTACCATCGAGGTACCAGCGGTCCCAGGCTTGGGATCAGTACCTGGCGACAACGACGGGGGTAAGTTGACTGCCCCAGGGGTGTCGGGTGTGAGCTCCCCGGTGATCGTGGAGCCTGGTGACTCCAAAGGTAGGGTCACCCGGGCGATGGGCTCACCCCGCCATCGCGTCCTGGTGGAAGTGTCTCCCCCAGAAGATCTCTGCGGATCGTGGAACGAATCCGACCTCATGAAGGTATCCGGTGTAGCGGACCGGAGCGACACATACTCCTGCGCGAGGAGTCTCCAAGCTTGGCCTTCTCAAGACCCGGGCCTACCCGAAGAAGTGGTGCCGTCCGCGGACGAAGTCACCGTTAAAGGGATTGTTGGAGCGGACAAAGACTCTGTTGAAACCACTCTAGTAGTTGTGGCCTCTCCCCGGTGCGCGATGGAGCGCTATGTTCGCCATGTGGTGGATCGAGGAAAGAGACTGAGCCTCCCTGTCTCCCGTGAGACGAGACCGGAGGATCCGGAAAGGGTCAATACCCCGGACCCCTTACTATTTTTTCTGCGAGGGGGAGAAGGTGGGTTGGTGCAAGGGACAGGTCTTGAGCTCCAAAAGACTCACAGGAGTCAAGGTGGGATACCCTCACCCAGTCTGTTAGGGGCACTCCAATCTGAGACTCAGCTGGCCTCGGGTATCCATATGAGTATTGATGACAAAATGCATGTTACATGTGATGTGATTTATGCCATGTATTTTCCATTATATAATTCTCTGTACGGTTGCTACCCAAGCGAGGCCGTTGGGATTCTGCGAAGGGGAGAATGTAGCCCTGATGTAAATTTTCTCTTTCTGGCCCCCCTCCGCGAGTGCCGTGCGGTAGCGGGTGCCGCCGGAGGCTTTGACGGACCCGCCGGCACTTCGCGAGGGTGGGGGCCAGTGCAGGGAGCGGTGCAGGCTGGTTGCCGGGGACGCGATCGGGCCGTCGCTAGGGCCGCGATCGCGTTGCCACCGGCTCGGCGGCTGGAGGAGAGTGCGCCGCCATTGCGCGTTAGCTCGCGCATGTGCAGTAGGTACAAAGTGCAGGGAAGGCCCCAGAGAGATCGCGCGAGGGCAGGACAGGGAAGAGAGAGAGTTAGGCGGCCATTAGGGGTTCGCGCATGCGCGAGGGAAGCGCGCACGCGGCCCCAATGCTTTAGGCAGCCCCTGGGAACTACAATTCCCAGGAGGCTTAGGGAGACAGGCATCAGGTGCCTGAGTGTGGCCAATAGGGCTGGAGGAAGCTCAGCCCGGGAAAAGAGATACATTTCCCGGGCTTTGCAACAGCAGTCAGGCAGAGGAGAAGGAAGGAGTAGGAAGGGTGCAGGGAGCGCGTGGCTCCTGCATCAGGTAAGGGTTCTCCCTAGATCCCCAGGCAGGCCCCAATTCCCGGGTAAGGGTAGGGGGTAACTGAAGAGGGACGGCCATAGCTAGGGAGGTGACCCTTACGTGTGGAAGGTGCAGTTTGGCAGTGCCACAGTGGATAGTGCTGTGGGCACTGTCAAAGAGGCACAGTGTGCTAGCAGTGGGATTGCTGCGGGATCCAGGTGGCTGTGTGTGATTGCGGCTGTCTGGGTGTGTGTCGCTGCATGTGCTGTGCGCAGTGCGTGCAGTGTGTGTGCACGGTGTGAATCCCTGCAAGCTGACAGGGTGAGCTGAATGTTGGCTGCAGGTGTGTTAGGCTGCTAGGATTAGCAGATACAGTTGAGACTGGGTAGCTAGGGGAAGGGGGGCGGTTATTGTCCACAGGCCCTAGGAGTTTTCCCCAAGCCATCCCAGGTTGCGGTTCTTCAGGGACAGGCCCTAGGTTAGGGTTGCTGTCACTCTAAGTAGTAGTTAGCGATAGGAGGAAGCGGCGGTTGCTGTTCCCATGCGGTTGGTGTTGCCGTGGTCCGGTTGCAGTTCCCGTTGAGCGGTGGGACCCTCGTTGGGGTCCACCGGCAGAGTACCTGGAAAGGATCAGACGGACGTCTGACCCTTTGAGAAGAAAGTTGCGATCCCGAGCATCGGAGTGCTCGGAAGGTATCTTCATTATTATAAAGTGCACCAACTGGGCCCTAGCTTAATATAGTGACTGCGCAGTCACCCACGACCTCCGTAGGAGTTACGAGACATTGGGTGTGGGGTGATCACAGGACACTTGGTTGGGGAACACCAGACATTGGGTTGAGGTGATGTGGGTAGAGCATCAAGTTATGTTATGTGATGTTATGTAATGAGTTATATGTGTGTGCTAAGTAAAGTGTTAGTTATTGTTTTATCGTATACGTGTGTCATTGTATTTCTTACTCAGGGCTATCTTTCCTAACGGGGGATCCTGGGTAAGTGGAGGCGCTGCACCAAGTAAGGGTAAGGGTTTCCCCAGGCTCCCAGCTAGCGGAGGCTCAGATCTCCTGGAGCCACACAGGTTATGCAGTACCAGTAGTCCCTTAGAGCAGGTGTGTTGCAGGGAAAGGGACCGGTTAGACCACGAGGGGCCAATGTGAGATTGGGTGGGTCGGCCGGTTCACAAAAAGGGCTACACCTCTAACACCCAATTCACCCCTCCAATGAGATGTAGGATTGGACCAATCTCCACACTATGCAACAATCCCACCCACAAAGCTTAGGGATCAGCTATCGGGCTGGACCATACTCCAACCTGATGTGTTTCAATATTGTCCCTCATTCCCTATAGAGTGTAAGTTCTCACAAGCAGTGCCCTTATTACCTTTTGTATTGGTTTGTGCATGTTTGTCCTTATTTGGTTTGTCACTCTGTTTATGTAATTTACATCCCTGTTACCTCATTGTACCGCGCTGCGTAAATGTTGCCGCTTTATACATGACAATAAAATAACTCATTTGGATACAAACTCTTATTAGTTATTACAAAGGGGCTAAATGTCAGCAAGTACTGGCATCACAAAAATGTGGAAGTGGTTTTCACTGTTTACGTCACTTATTACTTTGAAGAGAATGGAATAAAGGCATAATGGCTTAACACATCTGGTCTCTGGTTATAACTCAAGAGGCTCTCACTTTTTGTATCTCAAAACGTCTCTAAATAACCCTCTCCAGGGGGTTTTACCCCATCTCTGTCATTTCTTTTCTGGCCTCTTACATTCCACCAATCATGGTTATGAAAAATAGAAAAGTAATAATGAATGATAATCTTTATTGTGTGTTAACACTGATAATTCCCCCAAAGAATTCTTCTGGTCCTCTGAGTAAGGTTGTACAATAGATGTCTTGTCATTGAAGCAAGACTCACCCTTGTCTGGCAATAACCACTGCAGATAGAGGTATAGATGGTCACACACATTGAGCAGTTCTCTTTCTCACCAGGGATGGTGGCATTGGTGGGGTGACACATGCTCTGCCCTTGCACAGCAGACAAGTATACAGCCAGAAGCAGTAGTGCCACCTGTGACAATGACATCCTGTGTTGGCATCATTAGTAAAGATTATTAGTGTACATAGATTACATGTAATTACAAACAGGAATTGGCAACTGTTAATATCTAAAATGCACATATTTGTAAAGTGACTTGTGACTTTTCTGAATATGTGGGAATGACTACTTATAAAACAAATGTAGCAATATTTAGAACGAACCTAAACATTACTACTATACACAAGATATTGTTTCCGTAAAAAAGGTTTCAGCCACCACCCAGTGGCATGTCTGAAGCCCAAAACAACACATGGCTGGAAATACAAGGCACGTATGGTTCCATATTTATTTACTGTATATGGTTTTATACATGTAGCAAAGGTTATTGCGTGTGAGTGGGGGGAATAGACAATGCATCTATACAGAAGCCTAAAGCTGGATCTACAGAGCATCATTTATGAGTGTGCTGAAGAGTACAGTATTTAGAATCTGAAGAACAACATTTAAGATGCAGAGTACAGCATTTCAGCAGTAACTTTAATAACAATACAATACTAGTTAACCGAATCCTATATTAATTACTAATATGCAATGTTAGATCCAGTGCTTTCTGTGAAAATGCAGTTTGTAAGACTTGCCTTACAAGCAAGAGAGCTCGAACCGGAAGTGAGATGACAATGCCAGTTATCAGGTCCAAACTGGTCACCTTGCTCCACGATGTTCTCATTTAAATTATCAGAGCTGAATCCGCCCCCATCAGGTATTAGGTGCTGGGAGTCCGTGTGGGGATGTGAAGGTTACAACGCTCTTCTTATCATGTTCGCTGGAACGGATTACTGAATTACTGCTGCTTACAGCGTGATGGGCCTCAAATTCATGTAAGGAAGAGTTAAACTAATACAGAGGCAGCCATCATATCCTGGTCTTAATCCACCGCTCTGCAAAGTATATGCAGACATGTTAAGTAATAACATGATTAAGGTGATTTATTTTCTTCAATGATCCTTTCAGTAGCCTATTGAGTGTGTCTTCCCAAGATCCTAAGTATTGCTCTTTTATTAACATAAAGAGGAGATCTGTGAGGTTTGAAAGCTCTGTTCACTTAAATTCCATGGATGAAAACTCTGGTGTTTGTCCATTTATAAGTTACCACAACCTACACCAAACGTCCTCAGAACCTATGAAGAACTTAGAAAAGTAACGCCATAGAATATTTAAGGGGGGCTGTGACACTCCATGTCGAAATGCTTTAAAAAGGGCATAGGTGGATTTAGAAAAGGAGCAGGTGGACCAACTGGGGCGAAGGGCGAGGACGCAGCTGAACGATGAGGGTGCACCGTGATTCTGCCGCTACCTTAATAAGGCTGTTGCGGAGATGCTGGTGGTAAGCTTTAAAAGTGGTTTCTGGATCCCCTTTAGGAAGGTTGAGGTCCCCACTGTGTAGGTGGAACCCGAGATCGCTGGAGATGCACGAGGAGGCATCGAGGGTAAAGTTGTTGAAGGAATTTTAGGGCGGGTAGGATGGCGGGTGCGTTTACTCATTTTACGCTACCCGGATTGAGGATGTCTCCTCTCTGGGTGGTTCCGAAAAAGGAGCCGGGCGCATACATCACCTGTCATACCCGGATGGGTTGTCGGTAAATGATGGGATTGATAAGGGGTCGTGTAGTAATCAGTAGGCGTCACAGGGCCAGGTATCTGGTAAGGGGAGCAGACGGGCACATTGATGGTGAAAGCTGACAGTCAGCTTTTTGGTTACTGCCCCTGAATCCGGCGTCCACCTTTGGGGTGTACTTTGGTGGCAGGTGAGGGGGAGTTCTTTGTGGATCTCTACCTCCCAATAGTTTTTGATCTTATGTTTTTCTTTTAAAACGTTCAGCAAGGGATGTGGTCAAGATTGGGGGCATCCTTCACTATTTGCATGATTTATATGTGGGACGGGACGGTTCCGACATCTGCAGGAGATTAATTGGGGAGTTCCAGGAGTTGATAGGGTGTTTCGGAGTGCCGCAGGCAAAGGAGAAGTCGCAGGCCCAGCGATGTGCATTAGATTCCTGGGAATTGAGATTGATACAGTGAAAATGGAGTATCGTCTTCTGCCCATGAAGCTAGCTGAGCTGAGGGCTCTACTGAGATAATTTATTGAATTAAAGTAGGCCACATTGAAGCAGTTCCAGTCTCTGCTGGGCCATCTGAATTTTACAACTTGGGTCCTTCTGGCTAGTATCTTTGGGAGGTGCTTGGTGTTTGCGATTGCGGGAGTGAAATCATTGCACCATTTCATCAGGGTGTCATGGAATGGGAAAGAGGACATTAGGGTATGGGATGTCTTTTTGGGGAGACTGAATGGCAGGAATCTGGCATTGCACAGCGTAGTGGAAAGCCAACAAATAGAGCTCTTTACGGATGCATCACGGGGGCATTCTTTCAGGGATGCTGGTGTGCGGAGATTTGGTCGGCGGATTGGGTTTATGGGGAACTTGACTTTCCTGGAGCTGTTCCCTGGTGGTGGCAGTCAAGCTCTGGGGGGCAGAACTGGCTAACATGGAAGTCATTTTTAGGACAGACAATATCGGGGGATTGCAGCTGTGAATGGGATATCGGTGGTGGTCAGTCTGCTGACATAGTTGGTCTTAAATGTTTGGACCATCAAATATGGTTCAGGGCAAAGCATGTCTCGATGTTAGAAAACCGGAGAGCAGATGCTCTTTCTCATTTTCAGTTTTCAGTGTTCCGGAAGGGACCTCAGCGAGGGAACTTTGCCTGTGGAGACTACGGCAAGAAGTAGTACAGAGGTAATGGAGTTGGTGCGGGCGTCAGCAGCCCCGGGTACATGGTCCGCATATACTAAGGCATGGGAAGGATGTCAGTCCGGGTTAGGGTAGAAGTCTGAGGAAAGGGGAGCAGGGGCTGTGGAATATTTGATTTTAAGAAAGCGGGATTCGGGGAGGTTCAGCTTCGGCAGCGGAGACGTTTTTGTCACCTGTCTTCTTTTTCTTAAAGTTTGAAGGGGAAAGGGATTTTAGGAAGGATTTTGTGATTCTTAGGGTGAGTGCAGGTTGGAAGAGAGTAGCTAGAACCAGGGATGAGCGGGCCCTGATTTCGGCAGCCATGCTGGAAAACATAGTGGGGGCGACACAGGTTGTGTGTTATTCAAGGTATTAGGCAAGGCTATTTAGTGCGGCCCTGCACACTAGCTTGTTAGTGGGTTACAGCAGGAGTGCGCAAAGTTTCTGAGGTGCCCCCTCCCTTTGTGCCCATCCCCAGCGCTTGCACCCCCTTTCCTGTGACCCGGCGTCAAATAACGCCACGGGTCATGTGACATCAAGTGAGCTCAATGGGGTATGTTGCACACCAAATTAAAAAAACTAATACATACAGTTTACCGGTGCTGTTGGTTCAATGAGTACCTGTCAGGGTTATTCCAAGGCAATATTCAGGAAAAAGGGCGATCCAACGCTCTACGAATTTGATATCAAGAAAATGTATTAGTGCCACACAACATTTGTGGGTGACCGGATTTGTCAGATCCCAATATATATATTTATTTATTTTTTTACATATTACTTACCAATTTTGCATTTCAACACTTATTGCAAATTTTAATGTAGTGCAGAATATACCATATATTCGTTCTAATGCCTCCTTATCTTACAAGAAATACATAATATCAGCTGACAAGCAAGAGAGTTCTCTTTCTCTCCTAGGTCAGCCTCTGCCTCTGTCCTCCTGAAAGCCTTCAATGGCTTGCCTATTAACTATAAAATTCTCCTTCAAGCCCTGAATTCTTAACCCCCCTCTTACATCTTGGCTCTAATCTTCCACTATTCCCCTTCTCGTCCCTTACACTCTGCCCAAGGCCGCCTTCTCTCTGGTCCATTTGTCTCTACAGCACTCTCACTTCTGAAACCTTTCTCACTTTTGGCTCCCTAGGCCCCCCAGATCCATCAATTCACATCCCTCTCCATCCTCAACTTACACCTCACCTCTTTATGGAAACATTGAGTTAGTTTGGGCCTGTAGCATTTGCACCTATTGTATTCTGTACGTCTCCCATTATTCCATTTAGTTTGTTTAACTTCTGGCTTAAAGACCTTGTAAAAGTTTGTATATTATCTCCCTACAGTGACATAGCTAGACATGGACAGGCCCCCGGGCAAAAAGAATTTCAGGCCCCCTTAATATTAATACTGACTAATATTTTCTCCCTCCCCCCATCCTCTCCCTGATCCTCTCTCTAATCACCTAAGCCCTCACCCCTCATCATCAGCTCCTCCTCACCAGCTCTCCCCCTCATCATCATCATCAGCTCCTCCTCGCCATCTATCCCCCCTCATCATCATCAGCTCCCCCTCACCATCTCTCCCCCTCTTCATCACCAGCTCTCACCATCAGCTCCCCCTCACCATGTCTCCCCCGTCATCATCATCACACCCTCACCATCACCATCTCCCCCTAACCATGTCTCCCCCTCATCATCATCTCCCACTCACCATCTCCCCCCCTCATTATTATCACCTGCTCCTCACCATCTCTCCCCCGTCTTCATCTTCATCAGCTCTCCCCATCACCATGTCCCCCCCTCATCAGCTCTCCCCTCACCATCATCAGCAGCTAAACCTCACCATGTCTCCCCTTCATCATCTTCAGCTCCCCCTCATCATCTTCAACTCTTCCTCATCATCTTCAACTCTCCCTCACCAGCTCTCTCCCCTCATCATCTTCAACTCTCCCTCACCAGCTCTCCCACTTCATCATCATCATCATCATCATCATCAGCTCTTCCCCTTCCCTTCAAATATCTCTCTCTTCCCCTCAAAAATCTCTCTCAGCTCTCTCCCTCATGCCTACCTAGGCGGGAGAAAATGATAAGAGGAGCAGCCGGTAGAGGAGTGTTGGAGTTGCGCGTGGCAGCAGACACCAGAATTAAGAAAGACTTCCGGGTCAGACTGCTAGAGGGCGCTCCTCCCATGCCTTGCTGATTCCTCTACCTGCATCTGCCTTTCCTGGTAGCACAGAGTCAGACATCCACCATCCTTTGGCTTATACAGAATAGATTCTCATGGTTAGTATCCTTCAAAACAGACTCCCTGACTTGCCTTTAAAGTAGATCTGAGATCCGCATGGGCTTGTAAACTCAAGGTGAATTTTTAAGTAAAAATGCCTTTTTAGTTTTGGAGCTCTGGAATTCCTGTTATATTCCTTGTATGGTGACTTATCCCTTATTAATAAATCAATAGGGGTGTAATGCCTCTGGTAGTGGGACCTGGTGAGGGATTACAGATGTTAGAGAGAAGTATAAAAAAAAAAAGCTGTGTGTGCTGAGCACGCGCATAGTAAGTGAAACTTATTTGTGTGTTTTTGTAGCTCTAGTACGAGCACGATACTCACGCACCCTTTTTGTGTTAGTTTTAGCCATTTTTATTTTTGAGATTATTTTGAGATTATTTTTTTGAGATTATTTTGAACGTAATTTTATTTCTGCGCATAACTGTGAATTCCTCGTGTGTCTGTGTGTGTGAATGTGAGTGTCTGTGTGAATGTCTGTGTGTGTGAATGTGTGTCTGTGTGAGTGTGTGTCTGTGTGTGTGTGATAGTGTGTATGCATGTGACTGTGACTGTGTGTGTGTGTGACTTGTGACTGTGTGTGACACAGGGGGTGTGGGTGGGTGGTCAGTGCTCCGTGTCCTCTTCTCCTCTGGTGCTGCTGCTGCCCATGCGCGACTCCTGCACATCACCCTTCGCACATATCCCCCTGCACCTCACATCACCCCCCTGCACCTCCCCTACACTTCCCCTCACCCCCCTGCACCTCAGATCATGTCGGCAGAGCAGGCAGGACTGCGCGCGCTCGCACGCAGCGGCCACCGGAAGTGCCGCACTGCTAGAGCGTGCAGTCTTGAGAGTGGGCTGAGGGGGAGAGCGGGCTCGGCTCGAGGCGGAGAGGGAGAGCAGACTCGGGGGGGAGGGAGAGCGGACTCGGGGGTAAGGAGAGCGGACTCGGGGGTAAGTACACATATCGATACATACAACAGGCATTAGTGGGACTATAGGGTTTTAAATTAAAACAGTGGTGCTCTGGTACCATCACACTCCTACCACTGGTGGAAGGGAGGAGGACCCAGTCTGTTCTTTATTGATAAACACATATTTTCTGACCTGGGGCAGTTTCAGGATACAAGTTTCCTTAGTTGAGCAGCATAATACTTCAACAAGTTAATACCAAAGGAGGGAGAGGGGGTAGAGGGTGTGATACCTTTTATTGGACCAACAAGTAGTTGATGTGTTACAAGCTTTCAAACCCCTCAGGGTCCTTCATCAGGTTAGTTTGAAAGCTTGTAACAGACCTTTTTATTGGACCAACAAGTATTTGGTATCACACCACCAACTCCATCTCCCTCCTTGCTACTACAGTATATGGAAGAAAGGTCCAACACAGCTACCCACCCTGCTTTGCCAAACACATTAGGGAGAGTCAGACCTTCCTTGTTAGGCTTATCCTTTAATAACAAACCAATAGGGGTGTAATGCCTCTGGTAATGGGACCAGGTACGGGATAAGAGGAAGAATACCATTTTGCTCCCATCAGAGAGATGGATCTCTGATATGCCTATATACCCACCTAAAATCTGAATGGGATTAACACATTCTTACATTTAGAAGTTCACTTTTATATTACTGGCTACACCATTATTTCTATTCCACATACACCACAAGGTTTTCTATGCGCTCCCCTTACCTGGAAGATAAGACTGCATCTGACCAGAGGACAGCCCAATTCTAGGTTAGAGCGGCTACACATTTACCTTTTTTTTTTCCAGTTTGGTGAAGGTTGCACAAATTTATAAAGGTTTTCACTGTACTTATTTGTACACTTATATTTGCTCTATAACACGTGCAAGTGCTTCTCAATACATAGATTTATTTGGAGTGCCCGGGTACACCACTTCTGTATACACAGACAAGTATAACCTGGCAGCATACAAGTTTAAGGGGGAAATTGATGGCAGGAACCATGGATTGGGGGGCGGTGCAAAACAGCTGGGTGCCAGCCCCTACCTTCTGTGCTGACTCACCACATCCATTCCTGCTCATGTGGAGCTCACTCCCACCCTGCTGCCCAGAACAGAGGTCTGGCTGCCCATCCACCATTTAAAGGCTGGCCGTGCCTGTTCAGGTCCCAACCTTGAATCCAGGAGTTCTGCAATTGCCTTGTATGGCATTCAAAGCTGTATTGAGCTCCGAAACCCTTTATTAGAGCTTGGTGAACCCCTTTGCAGATTTTATAAGATTATGATACCCCCGTGTCTAAGTACAGCTGTACCAGATGTTATGGCTCCTGTTTATACATTGTATCAACACCATTACAATATACACCAGATTGGTGCGTGAAACCCTACAACACTGAAAGCACACCCAACACTAGTGCACCAGTTTGTATGGAGAAGCCCCTCCAATGCACCTTGCATTTGACAAATGCTACACAAGAGTACTTAATGCCATTAGTAGAGCTTTATTTTTTTTGCAGATCATGCAAATCACTTTTCCCCAGAGATGACATTTCTTCCCATTTTAGAGCATGAGCAGTTGTTTAGACTGGGGGCTCAGTCATGGGATAAGATGCACCCCCGGCCCTTCCAAGGAGACAGCATCTAGTCACTGTCTTCCCCCAGGGTCAGCTTATCAAAGAGGTACTCTCCCATGCCCACTTCAGCCGCCTTCACACGTCTCAGGTTGGTGAGGTGGTCTCCCAGCTTCTTGATCAGCATGACCTCCTTCTCCAGGTATTCAGACTCTAAGAAGTCACACATCTGTTCAGGCAATAAATGTGGTCAGAAAAGGGAAGTGAGTCATACAGGAAGGTTAAAGAAAATATTACATCTAGTATTGTCTACCAGTTTCATAATTCTGCTGCAAACATCATGTCTAATGAGTCCACTGAACTCCAAAATTACACAGCATATACATTTAGGCCATTTTGTTCTGCATTTGTATAAAACCTTAACCATGTACATGTCACTAGATAAGCACTAGAGATGCAAAGTGTGAACAACACTCATTAAGAGCACTGCACCTGTGGAAGGCAGATTCGGGTTTAACCCATAATGTCTAAGTTAGTGGTAAAGCAAGGCAGTACACAAACTTCCTGCGCTGTGCCCCCTTACCATTAATGCGGCGTCAGACACCGCCGCGTTGCAAGAAGCCGTCTCAATTCAGGCGAGTTAGAGGCCTCGTGCTAAAGAGCACAGGCCTCTAACCACTGCGCCCCAAAACAAAAACCACACCCCTGGTTTTCACACCCTTGACATAAGGTACAACACCTAGTGAAACAGAATCCTGGTCACTTCATTAATCATTAGCAGTGGTGTCACGTCACTCAATAACTAAAGCTAGTCTCCCTGAAAAGCTTACATGGGGATCTGCAGTGTCCACAGCAACCTTATGCAGGTCCAGCAGGGCCTGGTTCACAGTCTTCTCTAGTTTTAGGACATACTCCATGGCTTGGGTCCCATTTCCCCACTCATCAGCTTCTGGTTTCTAAAAAACAGGAAACAAAAAGTGTTGTTCAGGTACAATATGGAGGAGTGCATGAGAGGCTGAGCGAGGGACAGGGAAGAGTAGATGTAGAATTTAAAAAATAAACATTTTTGACACTCGCAATTGTTAGTATTAACTGGTCCTACAGACGACAGAGAAGCCCAATGCTACATCCAACATGACAGAAATACACAGTAAAATACTTATATGGGTTTGTTAACCCATTCTCAGCTGTTCCAGCTGGTGG
Organism: Ascaphus truei; assembly: GCF_040206685.1. NCBI lineage: Eukaryota > Metazoa > Chordata > Amphibia > Anura > Ascaphidae > Ascaphus > Ascaphus truei. The sequence continues at coordinate 106,436,303 of NC_134488.1, read as the reverse complement.
AGGTTAGTGGCTCCTCTTTCCCAGGTTTTAAGCCCGCCCCTCCCCACGTTTGCAAATTCCTCATTCTGCTGGATATAGACCCACTGTGGTCTTTCTCCCTCCTAATAGAGGTAAATGAGAATTTTAATCCTAATAGAGGTATATTAGTATTCTATCTGGTAGTGTTAGGACTTGCGAACAGGTGTCTGCCTTGACGTGGCTCGCAAGCTTACAACGCTTTGGCCAAAGGGTTAAACTAAATTACCCTATTTCAAGAGAATATATAAGTATTTTACTGTGTATTTCTGTCATGTTGGATGTAGCATGGGCTTCTCTGTCGTCTGTTGTATACATATGCCACGCTCAATAGCACTCCATTTTGAGAGAGAGAGATAGATATATGATATATGATATATGATATATGATATATGATATATGATATATGATATATGATATATGATATATGATATATGATATATGATATATGATATATGATATATATATATATATATATATATTTTGTGGGGGCTCAGGGGTTTCCAAAAAGAGCTTGCTGGGGTTCTGTGTTTTATTAACTGGTCCTCCAATTTTATTGTTTATTTGCCAGTCGTCTTAAGGAGACAGGTTGGAGACCGCTGCTACAGCCCACTATAATGAGTTAAAGCAGCAGTCGACAGCACGGGAAGTCAAAATGGATGTCTCCCCAAAACCCAATACTGTCTGATGTTGCCATGGTAGAGAGGTTCGTTTAACAAGAGCTGTAATGCTCCCCGCATTATAAGAGTTAAACTTATATAGGCTTCCAGAGGGGATTTTGACAAATTAAATTCAGCGGGTGTAACCAAAACATACATGTGAAAAAACTAGGCCAAGTTTTACAATTCACCCAACGCGGTGAGAGATTCCCAGTCATTAAATATGCACTAAAGAGTGTTTTTCTTGAAAGTAAAGGTCCTTTTCAATGTAAGTCACACAAACAGATGACCAATGTTAAAAACGTCTCCTAAATGGCAGATTATTACCAAGTGAACCAATCTGATCTTGAAATATTAGAAAGTGGCTCGTATAGCACCAACATATGTGCACAGTGCAAACAGGAAGGGACAAGAACAGCAAAAAATAAAATATACAACTGAAAATAGGTAACAAGGTCCTGGTGCAGAGAAGCTTACAGGGAGGCCAGCAATGCGTTTAGTTTATTGCCAACGAAGTAGAGGAGTTACCTTGATGTCTTGGAGCACGACCCGCCCTCCACGCTTGTTCTGGAATTTAAGGAAACCCTCCGACTGCTCACGCTTCTTCTCTGACTGCTCACGGAAAAACTTGGAGAACTTGGCCAGAGCCACATCGTCACGGTCAAAGTAATGTCCCTAAGGAAGCAGAGAGAAGAGTCACCCTGACATGAAGTGCAAGCGATCAGTAGTAAACATCAGGCACTGAATGGGTTAAGACAAAGGGTCAATTAATTACTGTATAACCAACAGTAGTCAAATGCCTTTAGACGTTATCTGTGTGCTAGGAACAATTTATGAAGCCCCATATAAAAATGCAGCTGAAAAGCACATTTGATAGCAAGTCAGGCATGCAGAAAAGTCACTATCAGGAGTATAATTAGCATGCAATCATGGGTTTCTGTGGTAGAGAAGAGAGATTTAACAAATGAAAAAGCAAATGTAAGAGCTTGAACAGACGAGAATGGTACATAGGAGGATTGACAAACGCCTTAAACTACTGGAAAAGACTAAATGTAGACGGGACATAGTATAGGCATAATTATTAGGGGTTACCACCATCAGAAATAGTAGGTACAAATAGATGCATCTGTGTATTAAAGATCTTAGACCTCTTGGAGATATGTTAGCAGAACAGCAGTGATAATGCAGACCAAAATATTAATTTCCACAACTTGGTCATTACATGGATGTTACAAAATCAGGGGTGGGCAACTCCAGTCCTCAAGGGTCACCAACAGGTCAGGTTTTAACAATATCCCTGCTTCAGCACAGGTTAGGTCACAGCCACTTGTGCTGAAGCAGGGATATCCTTAACCTGACAGTGGCCCTTGAGGACTGGTGTTGCCCACCCTTGCAGTTTCCTGAAAGTAAAAGGTTAACTACAATCTGAAAGATGAGGGGCAGACAGCAGAGAAAGGGATAGGATAGAAGAGGAGGGTGAGGGACTCAGGAGAACATGCAGTAGGTACAGGAATTTGGCTCCCACAGACAAGCAGGAACAATTATAATCAGAGCAAAGTTATAACTGAGCAGGAAGGCGACAGGAACATAGAAGGCAGCAGAGAGCAACCCGAGCAGAGACTCACTCACTCACCACTGACAGGTACACATAGGATGCGTGCAACTGTATGTTCACAACACGGTTGACTCCAGCCTCACTGTCCTGGTGGTAGTTGAGGCGGATCTGGGAGCTCATGGTGATAAAATGAGATGTTTTTGTCAATTAAGTAATGGAGCTGGTAGGAAAAAACCCAGGACTGGTATAGCAATTGCAGCAATCAGAAAGACTCCCAGTTCCGTTCAAACACTGTTGAAGCAAAAACCAAGGTATCTTACTACTGCCTCTGTTCTGATGTCTCTGAGTAAGGAGGTGCTGCTGCAGGGCTTTTATACTGACAAAGGGCTCCTCCCCCAAGTAGCTCCCCCCCCCCCCACTCTAATGGAAAAGCCAATCAGATTCGTCTTCTGCACTCCCTGGGTGGGGCTTTCTGGCAAGTACACAAACAATATGTGATTATACTGATAGAGGGGATGGAAATGTAGACTTTATGACTGTTTTACCACTGTCTCCTCCCCCACTCAGCCAATCAGATTCGTCTCCTGCACTCCCCTGTGGCAGTGGATACTCCCTGTGTGGGGCTCTCTGGCAGTAACACAAACAATGTCATTGTACTGATAGAGGGAATGGAAATGTAGACTTTATTACTATATAAACACACTAATGGACAGCACTCTAAACCGAAAATATAATGATCATGTACAGGGTGCGCGGAGCGAAGTGGGCCCAAACAACCCCACTATAAATCATATAAACCCCAAAGTTGGCTCCAGCACACACAGATAAATGGAAAAACGTAGAGAGTCTCAGAATAAGCCACAAATTTAATAACGTGAATAATAAATGGATACACAAAATTGGAAATGCTAACTGACTGCTTATGCAAAGTATACAGCTCTGATTATCACACAAGTGGGGGGGGGGGATACAGGGGGACGGGAAGTGTGGAATACAAAAGAGGGTATGGGGAAAAGAAAACAGATAAACATATAAGGACACTGGGGTAGGGTAAGAGAGGCAACGTTTCAGGGTTGAAACCCTTTCTTCTGGCCCGTTCCCTTGGGTCCAAAGGAACCTCAAGGTACTTCCCTGATAATACAGATTGAGCATTAACATCCTAAACTGTCTCTTCCCAGTCCTGACCCTAATGCCATTTCCCATCGTGTCATGTACTGTATGGCTGCTCAACATTCACATTCGCCTAATATCCTACTGTATAACAGAGGGATCAAACTTTGAGTAGCGCTGTTCCATGCAGATAGAAAAAGTGGTTCTAGGTCTGAGATACTTGTTTTATTTTTTAGTCATTAAAAGCAAGTAAAATATACCACTTGTGAGCATATGCACATCTGACAGGTCTGCAACCTCGCCTTTCACCATAATCTCTTAGCATACATTGCTTCCACTGCAGCTAGGGATTCTGGGTACTGATATGCAAATTGGCAGTGTAACCTTTTGCTTCTTGTCCATTAAAGGACTTTTTAATCTGCAAGTACTATATTTAAAGAAGTCTGGATCCTGGTGCTCATATCTATCTTTTAAAGCAACAGTCCGAAGCTGCAGGTTTTTTTTGCCCTTTAATATGTGCAAGAATACAATCCACACACTGATAAGTAACTAGCTAAGTTGCAGATCAGTCGGCAAAGATTCGTCTTGGGGGTTCACTAAAAGGCGTCAGTGCAGCATAAGAGGACGAAAGATGCAATGTTCTGTGAGGAAGATCATGTGACCAGGCAGTCACTAGACAATTGGTACACTGCTAGAAAGAGGGCAGGGCTCAAAAAGGGGTGTGCCAGAGCCTGTTCCAGAAGAGGAAGGGGATGTGACTTTGTAAATGTGTGTCATAGAAACAAAAAATGCTCGTTACATTAAAATATATTAAAAATGTCAGAGTTGTTTAAAAAAAAAAAAAAAAATGTGCTACACGTACTCTCATAGTACAGAACTGAAGTATAAAAAAAAAAAACATGTAGGATATTGCTTGGTCTGCAGTTTTAATGAGATTTCATTCGTAGAGATCACCAGAGATCAGTTAGCAAAGGACTTTGTTTGACAGCCTGGATGATAATCTCTATTATTGGTAAATGGTATTAAGGAAGAAAGGAAGAGTGACCAGCTTCCTTTCAATACCAACAATGTCCCATATCCTACCTACCATGTATTTGTTTCCTTGGGCCTAATGCTTCTCTAACCATGTATGAGGTGGTGGTTGAATTGGCTTAAAAAAAAAAAGTAGTTCTACTCTGTCCACCTTAAACACATTCTTAATATTGAGGAAAAGATATTTTGACCATATTTTAGAAATCGTTTAAAAAAAACTATCCCTGGAAAGCATCCGAGAAGAGAAACAAATCTGCAAAACGAAATTTTTGTTCAAATAGTTCCACTTTCTATATTATATAAAAAAAAAAAAATGTAGTGGGACTATAGGGTTTTAAATTATAACAGTGGTGCTCTGGTACCATCACACTCCTACCACTGATGGAAGGGAGGAGGACCCAGTCTGTTCTTTATTGATAAACACATTTTCTGACCTGGGGCAGTTTCAGGATACAAGTTTCCTTAGTTGAGCAGCATAATACTTCAACAAGTTAATACCAAAGGAGGGAGAGGGGGTAGAGAGTATGATACCTTTTATTGGACCAACAAGTAGTTGATATGTTACAAGCTTTCAAACCTCTCAGGGTCCTTCATCAGGTTGATTGAAAGCTTGTAACACCTTTTTATTGAACCAACAAGTATTTGGTATCATACCACCAACTTCATCTCCCTCCTTGTTACTACAGTATATGGAAGAAAGGTCAAACACAGATTCTCTAATGTGTTGAGCAAAGCAGGGTGGGAGAGTCAGACCTTCACCATCCTTTGGCTTATACAGAATAGATTCTCATGGTTAGTATCCTTCAAAACAAACTCCTTGACTTGCTTTTAAAGAGCCCCACAATTCCTGCTATATTCCTTGTATGCCATCTTATCCCTTAATCAATAGGGGTATAATGCCTCTGGTAATGGGACCAGGTGAAGGATAAGAGGAATACCACCATTTTGCTCCCATCAGAGAGATGGATCTCTGATATGCCTATATACCCACCAAAAATCTGAATGGGATTAACACATTCTTACATTTAGAAGTTCACTTTTATATTACTGGCTACACCATTATTTGTATTTTTTCTATTCCACATACACCACAAGGTTTTCCCCTTACCTGGAAGACAAGGCTGCATCTTGGGCCAGAGGACGGCCCAATTCTAGGGTTGAGCGGCTACAAATTTACTTGTTTCAGTTTGGTGAAGATTGTGCAAATTTATAAAGGTTCACTGTACTTATGTATACACTTGAGAAGCACTTGCACGTGTTATATTTACTCTATACATAGATTTATTTGGCGTACCCAGGTACACCACTTTTCTGTATTCACAGAAAAGTATAACCTGGCAGCGTACAAGTTGAAGAGGGAAATTGATGAGATGAGCAGTGATTGGAGGGCAGTGCAAAACAGCTGGGTGCCAGCCCCTACCTTCTGTGCTGACTCTCCACAGCCATCATGCTCATGTGGAGCTCACTCCCACCCTGCTGCCCAGAAGTCTGGCTGCCCAGCCACCATTTAAAGGCTGGCCTTGCCTGCTCTGGTCCCAACCTTGAATTCAGGAGTTATCTGCAATTGCCTTGTATGGCATTTACACCTGTATTGAGCTCCTGTACCCTTTATTAGAGCTTGGTGAACCCCGTTGGAGATTTTAAAGATTTATGATACCCCTGTGTCTCCAAGTACAGCTGTACTAGATGTTATGGCTCCTGTTGTATCAAAGCCATTACAATATTTTCACCAGATTGGTGCTTGAAACCCTAAAAGCAAACCCAACACTAGTGCACCAGTTTGTATGGAGAAGCTAGACCTAGTGCCAGAAGCCCCTCCAATGCACCTTGCATTTGACAAATGCTACACAAGAGTACTTAACGCCATTAGTAGAGCTTTATTTTTTTGGCAGATCATGCAAATCACTTTCCCCCCCAAAGATTAAATTTCTTCCAATTTTAGAGCATGAGCAGTTTTTTTAGACTGGGGGCTCAGTCATGGCATAAGATGCACCCCCACAAGGAGACAGCATCTAGTCACTGTCTTCCCCCAGGGTCAGCTTGTCAAAGAGGTACTCTCCCATGCCCACTTCAGCCGCCTTCACACGTCTCAGGTTGGTGAGGTGGTCTCCCAGCTTCTTGATCAGCTTGACCTCTTTCTCCAGGTATTCAGTCTCCAAGAAGTCACACATCTGTTCAGGAAAGAAATGTGGTCAGAAAAGGGACGTGAGCCATATTGGAAGGTTAAAGAAAATATTACATCTAGTATTGTCTACCAGTTTCATAATGCTGCTGCACACATCATGTCTAATGAGTCCACTGAACTCCAAAAATTACACAGCATATACATTTAGGCCATTTTGTTCTGCATTTGTATAAAACCTTAACCATTTGTCACTAGATAAGCACTAGAGATGCAAAAGTGTGACCAGCACTCATTAAGAGCACTGCACCTGTAGAAGGCAGATTCAGGTTTAACTCATAATGTCTAAGTTACAGTGGTAACATAAGGGAGGAGTGCACAAACTTCCTGCGCTGCACCCCACACCGCATTGCACAAAGCTAGCTCAATTCAGTCGAGTTAGAGGCCTCGGTCTGAAGAGCACGGCCTCTGTAACCACTGCACCCAAAAAACAAAACAACCCTCAAAGAAAAACTACACCCCCTGTTTGCACCCCCCTAAGGTACAACACCTAGTGAAACATACAGATTCCTTGTCACTTCGTTAATCAGTAGCAGTGGAGTCAAGTCACTCAATAACCAGAGCTATTGTCCCTGAACAGCTTACATGAGGATCAGCAGAGTCCAGAGCAACCTTATGCAGGTCCAGCAGGGCCTGGTTCACAGTCTTCTCTAGTTTTAGGACATACTCCATGGCTTGGGTCCCATTTCCCCACTCATCAGCTTCTGGTTTCTAAAACAGAAAACAACGTTTTGCTCAGGTACATTATGAAGGAGTGCATGAGACTGAGCGAGGGACAGGGAAGAGCAGATGTAGAAATTTAATTTTAGCATGTTTAAAATGTCAGCCTTAGTATTAACCGGTCCTCCAATGATATTGTTTATTTGCCAGTCCTTAAGGAGACAGGTTGGAGACCGCTGCTACAGACCACTATAATGAGTTAAAGCAGCAGTCGACAGATCTATCAAGTGGGAAGTCAAAACTGATGTTGCCATGGTAAAGGTTAGTTTAACAAGAGCTGCAAATGCTCCCCGCATTATACGAGTTAAATTTATATAGGCTTCCAGAGGGGACTGCACCAAATTAGATTCAGCGGGTTTAACCAAAACAAATACATATGGAAAAAAAAAAAAAAAAAAAAAATGTTAGGCCAAATTTTACAATTCACCCAATGCGGTGAGAGATTCCCAGGCATTAAATATGCACACAAGTGTTTGTTTTTCTTGAAAGTAAAGTTCTTCTGCATGTGGAAACACACTTCTAAATTTCAGATTACCAAGTGAACTAACCTTATCTTGAAATATTAGAAAGGGAGTCATAGCACCAACATAGTTCACAGCTCAGTGCAAACAGGAAGGGACAAGAATAGCAAAAAATAAAATATACAACTGGAAATAGGTAACAAGGTCCTGGTGCAGAGAAGCTTACAGGGAGGCAGCAATGCGTTTAGTTTATTGCCTAAGAAATCTAGGAGTTACCTTGATGTCTTGGAGCACGACCCGCCCTCCACGCTTGTTCTGGAACTTAAGGAAACCCTCCGACTGCTCACGCTTCTTCTCCGACTGCTCGCGGAAAAACTTGGAGAACTTGGACAGAGCCACATCGTCACGGTCAAAGAAATATCCCTAAAGAAGCAGAGAGAAGAAACATCCAGACATGAAATGCAAGCAATCAGTATTAAACATCTGGCACTGAATGGGTTAAGACAAAAAAGGTCAATTCATGTATAAGCAACAGTAGTCAAATGCCTTCAGATGTTATCTATGTGCTAGGAACAATTTATGAAGCCCCATATAAAAATGCAGCTGAAAAACACATTTGGTAGCAAGCCAGGCATGCAGAAAAGTCACTATACTGGAGTATAATTAGCATGTAATCAGTGGTTTCTGTGGTAAAGAAGTGATTAAGGAGAGATTTAACAAATGAAAAAGCAAATTTAAGAGCTTGGGACAGATTTGAAAATGGAACATAGGAGGATTGACAAAAGCCTTCGCTAATGGAAAAGACCAAATTAGGCATAACATATAGGCATAATTATTAGGGGTTTCCAGTTTCCACCATCAGAAATAGCAGGCACAAATAGGTGCATCTCTGTATTAAAGATCTTAGACCTCTAATAAAAAAGGAGATATGTTAGAACAGCAGTGATAATACAGACCCACCAAATATTCATTTCCACTACTTGGTCATTACATGGATGTCAAAATCAGGGGTGGGCAACTCCAGTCCTCAAGGGCCACCAACAGGGCAGGTTTTAAGGATATCCCCATCTGTGCTGAAGCAGGGATATCCTTAAAACCTGACCTGTTGGTGGCCCTTGAGGACTGGTGTTGCCCACCCTTGCTGTTACCTGAAAGGATTGGGTTAACTACAATCTGAAAGATGAGGGAAAGACAGCAGAGAAAGGGATAGGATAGAAGAAGGAGGGTGAGGGACTCAGGAGAACATGCAGTAGGTACAGGAATTTGGCTCCTATAGACAAGCAGGAACAGTTATTATAATCAGAGCAAAGTTATAACTGAGCAGGAAGGCGACAGGAACATAGAGGGCAGCAGAGAGCAACCCGAGCAGAGACTCACTCACCACTGACTGGTACACATAGGATGCGTGCAGCTGTATGTTCACAACACGGTTGACTCCAGCCTCGCTGTCCTGGTGGTAGTTGTGGCGGATCTGGGAGCTCATGGTGATAAAATGAGATGTTTTTGTCAAGTAAGAAATGTAGCTGGTAGGAAAAAAACCAGGACTGGTATAGCAATTGCAGCAATCAGAAAGACTCCCAGTTCCGTTCAAACACTGTTGAAGCAAGAACCAAGGTATCTTACTACTGCTTCTGTTCTGATGTCTCTGAGTAAGGAGGTGCTGCTGCAGGGCTTTTATACTGACAAATGGCTCCTCCCCCAAGTGACTCCTCCCCCCCCCCCCACTCTAATGGAAAAGCCAATCAGATTCGTCTCCTGCACTCCCTGGGTGGGGCTTTCTGGCAAGAACACAAACAACATGTGATTGTACTGATAGAGGGGATGGAAATGTAGACTTTATGACTCTTTTGCCACTGTCTTTATCCACAGTACAAAAAAAAAGTTGTAGCTAAAAGATACCGAACTCAGACTCACCCTGTGCTAGATTTAGTGTATACTGTGCTGTTTTTTTCATACTTGGTAATATTCTCAAATACATTGTGCAATTATTGCCCACATGGGCTGCAAACAGCACAGGGTTTCACTAAATTCCTCCCCAAAAAAAGAATCCCATAGTTACGTTTTTATTACATTTAATTGGGATAGTGTAAATATGGGTTGGGGGTATAAATTAGTCGGGTAAAGCTTTTGAAGTGTTATAAAATGTTGAAAGGTCATATTTTAAAAAGTCTATAAAGCTGAAACAGCAATAAATGTAACCACGTGGGATATATTTGTTTTTTAGCACCTTTAGGGCAGGGGAGGAGAATAATACCTTTAGTATCACTTGGCTCCACATTACTAGTAGGGCGTAACTAGTAAAAACTGTTTATGGCAGTTTTATTCCCAGGGAAAAATCTGTTGGGATAAGAATTGTAGAACCTGAACCGGCCACTGCTTTATAAATTAATTGCAGACCATTGATGCAACAAAGGAGTTTAATGCTACGTCAGATCAGCCCATTTAAAGCAGCAATCCAAGCAGGCTTTTTTGTAATTTTTTTTTACATAGGATTAAAGCAGGGGGTCTCCGGAGCTGGATCCCGTTCATTTTAACTCCGGGGACCCCCTACTTTTGGAAGTACTGACCTGCGTAGAGGGTGCTGGTAGCCACTCTGGCTTGCTATATGGGTTCATGTAATGGCAGCATTTCAAAACGCTTGCGCCCTGCGGGCCAATAGGAATCCATGACATCATCTGGTGTGGCTTCCTATTGGCCCGCGTGACGTGGGAGGTTTAAACTGCAGAGATACCGGCACTCTCTTCAGAGGTAAGTATCTTGGGAAACGGGGTCCCCAAAGCTGAAATTAATGGGGTTCGGGCCTGGAGACCCCATGCTTCAAACCTATGTTTTAAAACATTGTTAGAAAAGCACACATATCAGTGTATACCCTTGGGTAATAAGTATAAAAGAAATAAGTCAAAACCAATGTGGCTAAATAAACAGGTAGGGGAGGAAATGGACAAGAAGAGGAGTGCGTTTAGATTCTTTAAGTCAGAAGGGACAGAGACATCGTATCAGAATTATAAGGAATGTAACAAAAATTGCAAAAGGGCAATTAAATTAGCAAAAATGGATAATGAAAAAAGGATTGCAATAGAAAGTAAGGTCAACCCTAAAAAGTTCTTTAAGTACCTTAATAACAAAAAAATGAGAAAAGAAAATATAGGACCCTTCCAGTGTGAGATGGGTAGGCAGATTATTGGAGATAAGGAAAAAGCAGAGGTATTAAACAAATTCTTTGCCTCTGTGTTTACCAGGGAAGAATCAAGTTCAATAGTAGCGCCACAGGAGGAAGCCACAACCTCCATATTAATGACCAATTGGTTAACTGAGGAAGAAGTTCATAAGCGACTTGAAAAAATTAAAGTAAATAAGGCACCTGGCCCCGATGGCATACATCCAAGAGTTCTCAAGGAGTTAAGCTCAGTAATAGCAAAACCATTATATTTAATATTCAAGGACTCCATTTCCACAGGCTCAGTACCACAAGATTGGCGTAAAGCAGATGTGGTGCCTATATTTAAAAAGGGAGCTAGATCACACCCGGGGAATTACAGACCTGTAAGCCTGACTTCAATAGTAGGGAAACTACTTGAAGGTTTAATACGGGATAATATTCAGGAATACCTAATGGAAAACAAAATTATTAGTAATAGTCAGCATGGATTTATGAAGGATAGATCTTGCCAAACTAACCTTATTTGTTTCTTTGAGGAGGTAAGTAGGAATTTAGACCAGGGTAATGCAGTTGATGTGGTCTACTTAGATTTTGCAAAGGCTTTTGAGACGGTTTCACACAAGAGGTTGGTGTACAAAATAAAGAAAATTGGACTCAGTAATAATATATGCACCTGGATTGAAAACTGGTTAAAGGACAGACAACAGAGGGTTGTCATAAATGGAACTTTTTCAGGTTGGGCTAAAGTCGTGAGTGGAGTACCTCAAGGATCGGTACTGGGACACCTGCTTTTTAACTTGTTTATTAATGACCTTGAGGTTGGGATCGAGAGCAAAGTCTCCATCTTTGCTGATGATACTAAATTGTGTAAGGTAATAGAATCAGAGCAGGATGTAATTTCTTTTCAGAAGGACTTGGAGAGACTGGAAACGTGGGCAGGTTAATGGCAAATGAGGTTTAATACAGATAAATGTAAGGTTATGCATTTGGGATGCAAGAATAAAAAGGCGACTTACAAATTAAATGGAGATATATTGGGGGAATCCTTGATGGAGAAGGATTTAGGAGTGCTTGTAGACAGCAGGCTTAGCAATAGTGCCCAATGTCATGCAGTAGCTGCAAAGGCAAACAAGATCTTATCTTGCATCAAACGGGCAATGGATGGAAGGGAAGAAAACATAATTATGCCCCTTTACAAAGCATTAGTAAGACCACACCTTGAATATGGAGTACAATTTTGGGCACCAATCCTTAGAAAAGACATTATGGAACTAGAGAGAGTGCAGAGAAGAGCCACCAAATTAATAATGGGGATGGACATTCTAACTTATGAGGAGAGGCTAGCTAAATTAGATCTATTTACATTAGAAAAGAGGCGTCTAAGAGGGGATATGATAACTATATACAAATATATTCAGGGACAATACAAAGAGCTTTCAAAAGAACTATTCATCCCATGGGCAGTACAAAGGACTCGGGCCATCCCACAAGGTTGGAGGAAAGGAAATTTCACCAGCAACAAAGGAAAGGGTTCTTTACAGTAAGGGCAGTTAAAATGTGGAATTCATTACCCATGGAGAATGTGATGGCAGATACAATAGATTTGTTCAAAAATAGTTTGGACATCTTTTTAGATGGGAAAGGTATACAGGGATATACGAAATAAGTATACATGGGAAGGATGTTGATCCAGGGATTAATCCGACTGCCAATTCTTGGAGTCAGGAAGGAATTTATTTTTTCCCTTATGAGATATCATTGGATAATATGACACTGGGGTTTTTTGTTTGCCTTCCCCTGGATCAATAAGTAAGTATAGATATAGGATAAAGTATCTGTTGTCTAAATTTAGCATAGGTTGAACTTGATGGACGTACGTCTTTTTTCAACCTCATCTACTATGTAACTATGTAACTATGTTAAAAATGTTAAAATACATTTTTGGGGGGATTGCTCCTTTAAGAGACTTCTGCTATAAACTGTAGTAACACCTAGGGAACTTTGTAGCAAAGTAAATGTGGTGAAATTCTGAGGCTAAGCAAAGTGCACTAGAAAAATTCCTATTGTTTTGATACATATGGTGCAGATATTTTGCTCTAGAATTGCACCATGTTTGCCTTGGTATATATGCACCAGTATCTAGCAATGGGGCAAGTACATTTACTAAGTATCTTTAGTTTACTTGAAATACTAAGAGTTAGGGACAATTTCACATGTCTGTGTTGCCTTAACATGGCCAGATTAAGGTGCAAATCGCCTTCATTTGTGGAAATCACATTTAAAAAAAACAATGCACAATCCACTAGGCCTAACGTGAGTGTGACACAACAGGTCAAGCATTACACAACTCTGCAGCATGTTTTTGGATTAAGATTAAACCTGGAATAATCCTGATTTATATATAACCATCCGGTCACCTCAACCAGCAATTTGTTATATATATATAAATACAGGCAGTCCTCGGTTATCCAACGGAGCCCGTTCTGGAAGTAGCGCTGGATAGTGAAACCGTTGTAAAGTGCGCCTCATGTTAATCAGTGGCGGTGAGCGTCGGATAACGCATTCAAGCGTCGCCAAATGGCTCATAGGGTTGCATTGTAAAGAGTTGGATATGCCATTCGTTGTAAGTGAAACGTTGGATAACGAGGACTACCTGTAGGTTAATGCAGGGGTGCGCAAACTTTTGTTTCTGCGCCCCCCTGCCTTGTCTAGCGAATAACAATAGTTTATTTAATAAAGTCTGGCAGCGGCAAAATTGGTGCAAAATTAGCGGGAAAAGCTGCATCAAGTTTCTGAAGGAAAAGGAATTCCATAGAAAGGAAACGGGGTGTTCCCGTTAATAAATAGCACTGACGTTTCTTATTTTCAATATTTGTTTTTTATGCACTTCCTAAACTGCCTTGAAAAATGAACCCGTTGGTTATTACTGACAGTCACAGAGAAACATGAGCTTGCAGTTGGAAAATCTACAAGGCAGGTCTGTCAGGAAACTGCTTAGATGGAGCTGATTTTTCAGCATGGATAACGGCGTTTTGTGGGGCTGGAAGGGCGCCGATGTGGCGAATTTTATTATAACGAATGTTCTTCATTAGTGAAGAATATAGATCCAGAATCGCGGCGCGCGTCACAATGGAAGAAATGGAATAGATGTTTGATAAGTGAGAACATTATGGGGCCTATGCAGAGAGCAGCGCTATAGTAAATATCGCCATTTTTTGGCGAAATTTGCTTAGAAAACAGCAGAAAATGGCGAGTTACGAAAAACGCGCCATTTTTTTATTCCTATTTGTAAATCTCGCCGCGCGGCTGGCGAGAACCTACATCTCGCCAGTTTTAAAAATATCCGAATTCAGAAAGGCGCGAACGCCATCTAGCGGCTGTTCGCGCCAATAAAATGGCGCGATTTTCTACAATTAGCTCCGCCAACAAAAGTTGGCAAGAAGCTGGAGCTCGCCGGCCATAGGAACAAAAAAAAAATGCGCGATTTTTTTTTACACATTTCAGCAGCGCGCATCTCTCCATTTTAAACTCGCCACACGCATTCATGCTATAAATTGCAGATTTCGCACATTTCTGCATATGGAGAATAAAACTCTCCAAAAAAGCTACTTTTTATTACCCTCGCCAATTTTTAAAATCGCTGCTCTCTGCATAGGCCCCTTAATGTGACGGAGTCCAATTTAAGTAACACATGTAACATGCCGAGTCATTGTGAGACCCTTTTTTGCTTAGTCACAGAGAATGCTGAGTTTCGAGCTATGCTAACCAGGCAGAGTCACAGAGTGTGTGACATGAGAGAGCGAGTGGAGTGCAGTGTATGAAGTTATACTAGGTTAAAGTGCACACTGTTCTAATTCGCTTGTGTCTGTCTATTCACAAGAAATCTTGTTAGAAGTAGTTCAAGCAGTCAAACCTTGTGTTGCTAAATACCTGCACTGTAATACTTTTACCCCCAGGTATGGAAGATGAATGCTTGTTTGAACTACTTACATTTACTTACTAATACTACTACTTACAGTTGAATGTACATCTTATGGTAGACAATCTGGTTCTATGAATTTTTGCCTTTTGGGTTCTTGTCTCATTTATCACTTTGATCCCACAGGATGGCAGGGGCCTCCACACAAACATTGCAATAAAAAAAAAAAAAAAAAAAAAAAAAAAAAATTATATTAATTAAATGACTACTAATTGATCCGTCAAATATTTAAATAATTGCAAATTACATCAACTTCCTCTCATGTACCAAGCAGAAAACTAAATATATTTACAGTTGCTGATTTCCATTACCCATCTTCTGTGCCCTCTACCTCTCATCAAACATCATTCCTCTGAATCTCCAGTCTGTTACTGCTGCAAGTGCAGTAAAGATCAACCAAATCAAAATGGCACCCAAAATCTGAAATACTACCAGTGCCATGCGCTACCGCAGAGAGACAGTCAGAGATCAGGGAGGTTAATGCATGGCTAAGAAAGTGGTGCAGGAAGGAGGGGTTTGGGTTTTTAGAGCACTGGGACTCCTTTTCTGAGAGGTGCTGTCTATATTCTAGGGACGGATTGCACCTCAATGAAGAGGGCTAGGGGGAAGAATGCTAAAAAGGTTGGAGGAGATTTTAAACTAGGATGGAGGGGGGAGGGGAATGAAAGAGATAATGAACTAAATGGAATAGAGGAGGATACAAGGTGGTATGGAGGTAGAATGGGGGCAAGTGCGAGTTTGACAAGCAGTTAGACACCCATAGTAAATACAGATAATACTAGAAAACTTCTAAAGACTAAACCAAGTGGGCGCAGAAAGGAAGGAGCAGATAAGATAATAGTACAGGCTGAAAAAAAACTTTAATGCATGCTTGCTAATGCAAGAAGCCTGACAGATAAAATGGGGGAGCTTGAATTAATAGCTGCAAGGGAGCAGTATGATATCATAGGCATTACTGAAACATGGTGGGATGAAACTCATGACTGGACAGTTGATTTAGAGGGTTATTCCCTTTTTCGGAAGGATCGAACAAATAGAAGGGGAGGTTAAGTATGTTTATACGTTAAACCGGATCTAAAACCTATTATAAGGGATGATGTCTATGAAGGGAATTATGAAAATGTAGAGACTTTGTGGATAGAAATTAGCAGTGGAGGTAAAAGTATAAAGAAAATGTTTGTGGGAATATGCTATAAACCACCAAATATCTGTGAGATTGAGGAAGCTAAAATACTTTTGCAAATGGAGAAGGCATCAAAACTGGGTCATGTTTGCATAATGGGGGATTTTAATTATCCAGACATAGACTGAAGCAATGAGATTAGCATTACAACAAAAGGAAACAGTTTTTTTGGGGTGCTTAAAGACAATTATATGACCCAAATTATTGAGGAACCAACCAGGAGAGGGGCAGTTCTGGATTTGGTCATATCAAGCAATGTAGAAGTAATAACAAATATTCAAGTCCTGGAACATTTGGGTAACAGTGATCATAACATGTCTCATTTGAAATAAATTATCAAAAAACAGATTACTTGGGTTCAACAAAGACCTTAAACTTTAGAAAGGCAGATTTTAATAAACTGAGTTCTAATCTACAAGTAATACACTGGGGTGATGTTTTTGCAGGGAAAAATGTAGAAGATAAATGGATAGTCTTTAAAACATTGTTAGAAAAGCACACTTATCAGTGTACAGTATACCCTTGGGTAATAAGTATAAAAGAAATAAGTCAAAACCAATGTGGCTAAATAAACAGGTAGGGGAGGAAATGGACAAGAAGAGGAAGGCGTTTAGAATCTTTAAGTCAGAAGGGACGGAGACATCATAACAGAATTATAAGGAATGTAACAAAAATTGCAAACGGGCAATCAAATTAGCAAAAATGGATAATGAAAAAAGGATTGCAATGGAAAGTAAGGTCGACCCTAAAAAGTTCTTTAAGTACCTTAATAACAAAAAAATAAGAAAAGAAAATATAGGACCCTTTCAGTGTGAGATGGGTAGGCAGATTATTGGAGATAAGGAAAAAGCAGAGGTATTAAGCAAATTCTTTGCCTCTGTGTTCAGCAGGGAAGAATCAAGTTCAATAGTAGTGCCGCAGGAGGAAGCCACAACCTCCATATTAATGAACAATTGGTTAACTGAGGAAGAAGTTCATAAGTGACTTGAAATTTTTTAAGTAAATAAGGCACCTGGCTCCGATGGCATACATCCAAGAGTTCTCAAGGAGTTAAGCTCAGTAATAGAAAAAACATTATATTTAATATTCAAGGACTCCATTTCCAGAGGCTCAGTACCACAAGATTGGCGTAAAGCAGATGTGGTGCCTATATTTAAAAAGGGAGCTAGATCACAACCGGGAAATTACAGACCTCTAAGCCTGACTCAGACCAGGTTCAATAGTGGGGAAACTACTTGAAGGTTTAATACGGGATAATATTCAGGAATACCTAATGGAAAACAAAATAATTAGTAATAGTCAGCGTGGATTTATGAAGGATAGATCATGCCAAACTAACCTTATTTGTTTCTTTCAGGAGGTAAGTAGGAATTTAGACCAGGGTAATGCAGTTGATGTGGTCTACTTAGATTTTGCAAAGGCTTTTGATACGGTTTCACACAAGAGGTTGGTGTACAAAATAAAAAAAATTGGACTCAGTAATAATATATGCACCTGGATTGAAAACTGGTTAAAGGACAGACAACAGAGTGTTGTCATAAATGCAACTTTTTCAGGTTGGGCTAAAGTCGTGAGTGGAGTGTCACGATGACACCAACTTTTATCAACACATTTATATTTCTGGGTACTTGATTGAACAGAACAAGTTGCAAAATAAATTGTGATTTATTTCCTTAATAGACAAACCCACGACATCTGCAGAATACACTTAAAACAACACTCACTGGGATAAGGGAACGAAATAAATTGTCCTTGGAACGAAAGAAATTGTCCTTTGCTTGCCGGTGCAAGAAATGCAGCCTTGGTTTTAAAAGTCCTGTGGTTATGTTGTTGTTAACCCCTTCACTCATGGACTGGTTGCTGCTGTGCTGGAACAAAGTCTTGCATCTTTACATCATGGATTAAAATTTAGGAATCACACTGGGGATACCTGGGGAGCCACAGTTATAGACTGCCCAAAGCTATCTTTAACATGTAGATCCAATCCCCTCGTGGGAACAAAAAAACCCACGAATAGCCAAGTTACCCACAGTTCATAAGACCGGTCAAAAGGGCTGTCCGGTGGGCAGGGCGCATGGGTCAGGTTGACGCCCATGCCACTTAGCATACCTGGGCTACACCCATGACTTGGTGCTGCTCAGTCTGATTTTTAACCAATAAATGTCAATAGACTGGCATCTGTGATACCTCAGAATGCCGGCCCTGTATAACTTATGGGTATCTGGGTCTTTTCATAACTGACACCCTTTTAGACAGGGAGACTCTAAATCTGTGAGACCCCTTTTGAGGCCCCGTCATAAAAATACCTGCAGCTCATTGAGACTCCTTTGAGGCTCCATCATAAAAATACCTACAGCTCATTGAAATGCCGGTTTCTATACTGCCATCATGTGTCGGTTAGAGGGTATGGCAAGCAATGCATTTTGTCTTTTCACATGGCAGCCAGGGAATGGCTTGTAAATGGGGAACAAAAACGCCTGGGACAGGGCAACCACAGTAATGCATAGCAAATCAGGTATTAACCCCTTCCTCCCCGTCACATAGAGTACCTCAAGGATCGGTACTGGGACCCCTGCTTTTTAACTTGTTTATTAATGACCTTGAGGTTGAGATCGAGAGCAAAGTCTCCATCTTTGCTGATGATACTAAATTGTGTAAGGTAATAGAATCAGAGCAGGATGAAATTTCTCTTCAGAAGGACTTGGACACGTGGGCAGGTAAATGGCAGATGAGGTTTAATACAGATAAATTTAAGGTTATGCATTTGGGATGCAAGAATAAAAAGGCGACTTACAAATTAAATGGAGATATATTGGGGGAATCCTTGATGGAGAAGGATTTAGGAGTGCTTGTGAACAGCAGGCTTAGCAATAGTGCCCAAAGTCATGCTGTAGCTGCAAAGGCAAACAAGGTCTTATCTTGCATCAAACGGGCAATGGATGGAAGGGAAGTAAACATAATTATGCCCCTTTACAAAGAATTAGTAAGACCACACCTTGAATATGGAGTACAATTTTGGGCACCAATCCTAAGAAAATACATTATGGAACTAGAGAGAGTGCAGAGAAGAGCCACCAAATTAATAAAGGGGATGGACAATCTAACTTATGAGGAGAGGCTAGCTAAATTAGATTTATTTACATTAGAAAAGAGGCGTCTAAGGGGGATATGATAACTATATACAAATATATTTGGGGACAATACAAGGAGCTTTCAAAAGAACTATTCATCCCACGGGCAGTACAAAGGACTCGGGGCCATCCCACAAGGTTGGAGGAAAGGAGATTTCACCAGCAACAAATGAAAGGGTTCTTTACAGTAAGGGCAGTTAAAATGTGGAATTCATTACCCATGGAGAATATGATGGCAGATACAATAGATTTGCGCAAAAAAAGGTAGGATATCTTTTTAGATGGGAAAGGTATACAGGGATATACCAAATAAGTATACATGGGAAGGATGTGGATCCAGGGATTAATCTGATTGCCAATTCTTGGAGTCAGGAAGGAATTTATTTTTTCCCTTATGAGATATCATTGGATAATATGACACTGGGGTTTTTTGTTTGCCTTCCCCTGGATCAATAAGTAAGTATAGATATAGGATAAAGTATCTGTTTTCTAAAGTTAGCAGAGGTTGAACTTGATGGACCTACGTCTTTTTTCAACCTCATCTACTATGTAACTATGTAAATCAACATGGCAGACCATTCCATTTGGAATCTTGTAGTGTATGGATATGGACATACTAGGTATATGCTACAGGACTGAAACACTGGTGAAACAGATATTTAATAAGTGAGCTTATGCTCCCGGAAAAAGTCTAATCATAATCATGGAAGGAATAGATGTAACATGCTGAGTCATTCTTTGAACCTTGTGTTTTGTGCTGAGTCATTGAGCGAGGAGATTAATTTTCTAGCTATAGAAGACAGGCAGAGACTTGTGGGATCTCATCTCAATGCAGCAAAACAGTAGCCGTAGTGGGAAAAAACGGATTTCTCAAAGTTTTTTCCATTTTGGGCTCATGATTTCTATAAAAAAGATTCAAGCAAAATAAACTATACAAAAAATGACAGAACTTAAAAATCACACCTCACTCTCTCTGCCCCCTCACACCTCTGTCTGCCCCCTCACACCTCTCTCGGGGGGGATTTCTGGCAAGAACACAAACGTGATTGTACTGATAGAGGGGATGGAAATGTAGACTTTATTACTGTTTTGTAACTATCTTTATCAACAGGTTAAAAAAAATAATAAAAAGTTTATAGCTCAAAGATATCAAACCGACACTCAACTTGTGCTAGATTTAGTATATACGGTATTATTAATACCTGGGGATATGCTCAAGTACCTTATAGTGGAAATAGTGACCACATGGGCCGCAGTATATACGCTGAAGAGGACGATCGAGCAGTTTGGGTAATTTTGGGAATTTCGGGCAGTTTTGTGAATTTTGTCATAAAACGGCCGCTTCGGAGTATATAGAATTTACACCTTGTATCCAAATAGGGGAGCGGTTTGTATTGGGAGGAGCAAATCTATTGCTTGGGCAATAAGTAAAGATGGATTTATATTTATAGGTTCTGTGGGAACGTAGGTGACTATTAAGGTATCAGTTGATGTTCTGGTTCTCTCCGTTTATTTATATATGGATACAGAAAAAGAACAGGGAGCGCGGCTGGAAGTAACAAAGAAAAGGGAAAGGAGGGGAATCGGCGCCGTTGGTTACAGTATTTTATTGTCATGTTTTTCAAGGCAACATGAAATAAGACAATGTGTTACATAACCTGCCAGATATGAAAGAGGACCTGGTCCGAGAGCATCAACGTCTGTAATTAAGATATCATCACATTTCTCTGGATCAGGGATAGTCTTTTTCAGCGAGGTGACCCAGGGATCTTCTAACCAGGAGGGGAGCGAATCAACAGTTTCACATTATTCCACGAGAGAGTAATCCAAGGGGCAGCCCCAGAACATATGTTTCAGATGCCCACATCTCCAACAGTTATCATTCAGCATTGGTTTAAGGCTGACTGGGGTAAGGTAGCACTAGTAGAGCGCTGTGTACCCATTTTCTTGTAATGATAATACTGATTGAGCTTTAACATCCTAAACTGTCTCTTCCTAGTCCTGACCCTAATGCCGTTTCCCATTGTATCATGTACTGTATGGCTGCTCAACATTCACATTCTCCTAATATCCTACTGTATAACAGAGGGATCAAACTTTGTGTAGTGTTGTCTTCCATGCAGATACTCAAAAGTGTTTCCAGGTCTGAGATACTTGTTTTATTTTTTAGTAATTAAAAGCAAGTAAAATATACCACTTGTGAGCATATGCACATCTGACAGGTCTGCAATCTTGCCTTTCACCATAATCTCTTAGCATACATTGCTTCCACTGCAGCTAGGGATTCTGGGTACTGATATGCAAATTGGCACATGTCACCTTTTGCTTCTTGTCCATTTTAACATGGACCCATTTAAAGGACTTTTTAATCTGCAAGTACTGTATTTAAAGAAGTCTGGATTTATAGAAGTCTCATATCTATCTTTTAAAGCAGCAGTCCGAAGCTGCAGTTTTTTTTTCTTTTCCTTTAATATGTGCATCAATACAATCCACACACATAACTAACTAGCTAAGTTGCAGATCAGTCTGCACAGATTTGGCTCGGGAGTTCACTAAAAGGCGTCAGTGCAGCAGAAGAGGACGGAAGATGCAATGTTCTGTGAGGAAGATCATGTGACCAGGGAGACACTAGACACAATTGGTACAGTGCTAGAGAGGGCAGGGCTCAAAAAGGTGTGCCAGAGCCTGATTCAGAAGAGGAAAGGGATGTGACGTTGTAAATGGTTGCTATAGAAACAAAAAATGCTTGTCACATTGAATAACATTTTTAATGTAGAGTAGTTTAAAAAATAAAAATATGCCACACGTACTTTCTCATAGTACAGAAGTGATTTAGTAAATAAATAACCATGTAGGATATTGCTTTGTCTGCAGTTTTAATGCGATTTTATTCGTAGAGATCACCAGAGATTAAATAGCAAAGGACTTCGTTTGACAGCCTGGATGATAACCTCTATTATTGATAAATGGTATTAAGGAATGTACTTGCCTAGGCAAGAGAAAGGACCCCTTTAGAACAAGCACTCGTAAGGTGATGAAGGGAAATAAATATAAATATAAATAAACCTTTAATTAATTGTGGGGTAACAGGAAACACAAAACACTTAAAACCAAATTAAATAGCTAACTCCCAGTCCTATGAACTAGGCTGGTTGCCGTATGGGTCTAGGGAACCCTAAGTGACTGGCATATGCAGGATGGATGTTTAGCTTATGCCTCAGTGAGGTATAGAAATGTAGATGAATATAGTCCTATCGGAGATGTACCGGACAGGACACATGAAGGTATACCTACAGTGAATGGATGGTGACTCAAGGGGAGTACTCGTGGAAAACTATGGTGAGTGATAGATGTACATTGTACAGTGTCACAACACTCACATACTAGATACGTATAAAGATCAATACATCCAATAGGGTACTCCAATCGTCAAGAGTCAACAATAAATGTAAAAATTAATGTATAAGGGTCCCTAAAGACGACGCATGAAAATATAAAGTTAAGTTAAAAGGCTACTATGTAGCTAGGGAAAGGCTGGAAGCCAAATGCATAATATGTGCAAAAGTCTTCCTCATGGCACATTCACAATCTCTGTCAAATATATAGTGCCTCAGCCTATTCTGGCAGTGCTCACACAGATATATATTAAATGATGAGCTACTCCCCACGAACTTCCGTGGAAACGGCACAGTATGGTTAAGTAAAGATGTGTAAGCAAATTACATTTCCAAGTATAACAGTGTTTATTACTGAACCCACAGTGTGATGTTACATAGAGGGAGTCGGTACTGAGGTCTTGTCCTGGTTCCAAGACCGACTTAGTATAGATCAGATGAACTCTATACAGCTCCCACCCGGTGTGGTGTATTAATGAACACCACCGAACGTTTAGTTAGCCGGGTGAGGAGGGAGGTAATGTAAGATAGCGCTCTTAGTGAAGTGTGTAATATATATCTGTGTGAGCACTGCCAGAATAGGCTGAGGCACTATATATTTGACAGAGATTGTGAATGTGCCATGAGGAAGACTTTTGCACATATTATGCATTTGGCTTCCAGCCTTTCCCTAGCTACATAGTAGCCTTTTAACTTAACTTTATATTTTCATGCGTCGTCTTTAGGGACCTTTATACATTAATTTTTACATTTATTGTTGACTCTTGACGATTGGAGTACCCTATTGGATGTATTGATCTTTATACGTATCTAGTATGTGAGTGTTGTGACACTGTACATCTATCACTCACCATAGTTTTCCACGAGTACTCCCCTTGAGTCACCATCCATTCACTGTAGGTATACCTTCATGTGTCCTGTCCGGTACATCTCCGATAGGACTATATTCATCTACATTTCTATACCTCACTGAGGCATAAGCTAAACATCCATCCTGCATATGCCAGTCACTTAGGGTTCCCTAGACCCATACGGCAACCAGCCTAGTTCATAGGACTGGGAGTTAGCTATTTAATTTGGTTTTAAGTGTTTTGTGTTTCCTGTTACCCCACAATTAATTAAAGGTTTATTTATATTTATTTCCCTTCATCACCTTACGAGTGCTTGTTCTAAAGGGGTCCTTTCTCTTGCCTAGGCAAGTACATTCCATGTTACTAGTTCACTTACCCCTGGCACCGTTTCTAAGACAGTAGCTAGAGCTCACTCCCCACTCCCCCCTTCCTTTTTTATTATAAATGGTATTAAGGAAGAAAGGAAGAGAGACCAGCTTTCTTTCACTACCAACAATGTCCCATATCCTACCCGCCTTGTATTTGTTTCCTTGGGCCTAATGCTTCTCTAACCATGTATGATGTGGTGGTTGAATTGGCTTAATAATAAAAAAAATAGTGCTACTCTGTCCACCTTAAACACATTCTTAATATTGAGGAAGATATGTTGTGACCATATTTTAGAAATGTAAAATAAAAATAAAAAAATCTCTCCTTGGAAAGCAGACGAGAAGAAAAACAAATTTGCAAAATGAAATGTTTGTTAAAATAGTTCCACTTTCTACATTAAAAAAAAAAATTGTGGGACTATAGGGTTTTAAATTTAAACAGTGGTGCTCTGGTACCATCACACTGCTATCACTGATGGAAGGTAGGAGGACCCAGTCTGTTCTTTATTGATAAATGCATATTTTGGGACCTGGGGCAGTTTCAGGATACCAGTTTCCTTAATTGAGCAGCATAATACCTCAACAAGTTAATACCAAAGGAGGGAGAGGGGGTAGGATACCTTTTATTGAACCAACAAGTAGCTATGATACAAGCTTTGAAACCTCACAGGGTCCTTCATCGAGTTGGTTTGAAAGCTTGTAACAGACCAACAATTATTTGATATCATACCACCAACTCCATCTCCCTCCTTGGACCTTTCTTCCATATAGTAACACAGCTATCCTCAACACATTAGGGAGAGTCAGACCTTCGCCATCCTTTGGCTTATACAGAATAGATTCTCATGGTTAGTCTCCTTCAAAATTGCTCAGAAATTCTGGCTATATTTTTTTTTTTTTTTTTCCTTCAAATTTTTTTATTGGGTAGTTACATGAATACAGACATACATGTGGTTATTTTACAACCCAATGCAATACAACATTTTCTAACTTTTCTGGAAGGTGGGCATATTGAAATGCCCAGAAAATGGGGTCTCCCAAGGAGGGGGAGACTATAGCTAGTAAAAGAAGAGGAGAGGGAAAGAGGGGGGGAGGGGGGGTGAGAGGTTGGTGGGCTTTTGCCCCCGGCGATCGGCCCTCAGCTTGTTATTTTTGACTTTTCCCGTGACAGTAGTCTGTCATTAGTTTGGGATGTTAGCGTGTTGGAGGATGGTATTGTCCTGTAGCGTTAACCAAGGTTCCCAAATCTCATAAAATGGGTTAGATCTCTGTTTTAGAAAGGCTGTGAGCTTCTCCATCTGCATCACCTCGTTAATTCTTTTTTTAATCATTCCCCTAGAGGGGGGGGCAAACCTTCTTCCACGAGGCCGCAACTTCACATCTTGGCTATATTTCTTATATGCCATCTTAACCCTTAATCAATAGGGGTGTAATGCCTCTGGTAATGGGACCAGGTGAAGAAGAATACCCTTTTGCTCACATCAGAGAGATGGATCTCTGATATCACTATATACCCACCTAAAATATGAACGGTATTAACACATTCTTACATTTAGAAGTTCACTTTTATATTACTGGCTACACCATTATGTGTATTTTTCTATTCCACACATACACCACAAGGTTTTCTATGCGCTTCTCTTATCTGGAAGACAAGACTACATCTTGGACCAGACTCCGGCCCAATTCTACAGTTGAGCGGCTACACATTTAGCTTTTTTTCAGTTTAGTGAAGGTTGCACAAATTTATAAGGGGTCATTGTACTGTACTTATGTATACACTTATTCAGAAGCACTTGCATGTGATATATTTGCATTATACATACATTGAGTGCACAGGTACACCACTTTTCTGTATACACAGAAAAATATAACCTGGCAGGGTACAAGTTGAAGGGGGAAATTGATGACAGGTGTTGTGATTGGGCAGTATAAAACAGCTGGGTGCCAGCCCCTACCTTCTGTGCTGACTCACCACATCCTTCCTGCTCATGCAGATCTCACTCCCACCCAGAACAGGTCTGGCTGCCCATCCACCATTTAAAGGCTGGCTTTACCTGATCAGGTCCCAACTTTGAATCCAGGAGTTATCTGCAATTGCCTTGTATGGCATTTAAAGCTGTATTGAACTACGATACCCTTTATTAGAGCTTTGTGAACCCCCTTGGAGATTTAAAAAAGAAAAATGGTATGATACCCCCTGTGTCTCCAAGTACAACTGTACTAGTTGTTATGGCTTTTGTTTATGCATTGTATCAAAGCTATTACAATATACACCAGATTGGAGCTTGAAACACTACAACTCTGAAAGCACACCCAACACTAGTGCACTAGTTTGTATAGAGAAGCTAGACCTAGTGTCAGAAGCCCTTCTAAGGCACCTTGGATTTGACAAATGCTACACAAGAGTACTTAATGCTATTAGTAGAGCTTTATTTTTTTTGCAGATCATGCAAATCACTTTTCCCCAAAGATGACATTTCCTCTCATTTTAGAGCATGAGCAGTTATTTAGACTGGGGGCTCAGTCATGGGATAAAATGCACCCCCAGGCCCTTCCAAGGAGACAGCATTTAGTCACTGTCTTCCCCCAGGGTCAGCTTGTCAAAGAGGTACTCTCCCATGCCCACTTCAGCCGCCTTCACACGTCTCAGGTTGGTGAGGTGGTCTCCCAGTTTCTTGATCAGCTTGACCTCCTTCTCCAGGTATTCAGACTCCAAGAAGTCACACATCTGTTCAGGCAAGAAATGTGGAACAAAAAAAAAAAAAAAAAAAAAAGGGAAGTGAGCCATACAGGAAGGTTAAAGAAAATATTACATCTAGTATTGTCTACCAAGCAGTTTCAGAATTCTGCTGCATACGTCATGTCTAATGAGTCCACTGAACTCCAAAATTACACAGTAGCATATACATTTAGGCCTTTTTGTTCTGCATTTGTATAAAACCTTAACCATTTACATGTCACTAGATAAGCACTAGAGATGCAAAAGTGTTACCAGCACTCATTAAGAGCACTGCACCTGTGGAAGGCAGATTCAGGTGTAACCCATAATGTCCAAGTTAAAGCTGTAACGTAAAGCAGGAGTGCACAAACTTCCTGCACTGCACCCCTTTAATACGGTGTCAGATGACACCGCGTTGAACAAAGACGGCTCAATTCAGGCATGTTAGAGGCCCCGCGCTGAAGCACAGGCCTCTAACCACTGTGACCCCCCCCCCTAAAAAAACAAAGACAAAAACTACACCCCCTGTTTGCACCCCCCTGATGTAAGGTACAACACCTAATGAAACAGATTTCTCGTCACTTCATTAATCAGTAGCAGTGGAGTCACGTCACTCAATAACTAAAGCTTTTGTCCTTGAACAGCTTACATGGGGATCAGCAGAGTCCAGAGCAACCTTATGCAGATCCAGCAGGGCCTGGTTCACAGTCTTCTCTAGTTTTAGCACATACTCCATGGCTTGGGTCCCATTTCCCCACTCATCAGCTTCTGGTTTCTAAGACAGGAAACAAAGTTTTGTTCAGGTACATTATGGAGGAGCATGAGAGGCTGAGCAAGGGACAGGGAAGAGCAGATGTAGATTTTTTTTTTTTTTTTTACAGTTTCAATTGTTTTATTTATAAGTACGGTAGCATGTTTAAAAATGTCAGCCTTAGTATCAACTGGTCCTCCAATTTTATTATTTGCCAGTCCTCTTAAGGAGACAGGTTTGAGACCGCTGCTGTAGACCACTATAATGAGTTAAAGCAGCAGTCGACAGATCTATGAAGTGTCCAGGAAGTCAAAATGGATGTCTCCAAAAGTGATGTTGCCATGGTAGAGGTTAGTTTAACTATAGCTGCAAATGCAATTCACCCAATGCAGTGAGAGATTCCCATGGCCACACACACACACACACACACACACACACACACACACACACACACACACATATTAGAAAGTGACTTATAGCACAAACATGTCACAGCACAGTGCAAACAGGTAGGGACAAGAACAGCAAGAAATAAAATATACAACTGTAAATAGGTAACAAGGTCCTGGTGCAGAGAAGGTTACAGGGAGGCCAGCAATGCGTTTAGTTTGTTGCCTAAGAAATGTAGGAGTTACCTTGATGTCTTGGAGCACGACCCGCCCTCCACGCTTGTTCTGGAATTTAAGGAAACCCTCCGACTGCTCACGCTTCTTCTCCGACTGCTCGCGGAAAAACTTGGAGAACTTGGCCAGAGCCACATCGTCACGGTCAAAGTAATATCCCTAAAG
Source organism: Ascaphus truei (assembly GCF_040206685.1). Lineage (NCBI taxonomy): Eukaryota > Metazoa > Chordata > Amphibia > Anura > Ascaphidae > Ascaphus > Ascaphus truei. Next base: position 106,408,241 of record NC_134488.1, on the reverse strand, counting down.
AAGCAGAGAGAAGAGTCATCCAGACATGAAATGCAAGCGATTAGTATTAAACATCTGGCACTGAATGGGTTAAGACAAAAATGTCAATGTGTAAGCAACAGTAGTCAAATGCCTTCAGATGTTATCTATGTGCTAGGAACAATTTATGAAGCCCCATATAAAAATGCAGCTGAAAAACACATTTGTGAGCAAGCCAGGCATGCAGAAAAGTCACTATACTGGAGTATAATTAGCATGCAATCAGAGGTTTCTGTGGTAGAGAAGTGATTAAGGAGAGATTTAAGAAATGAAAAAGCAAATTTAAGAGCTTGGGACAGATTTGAAAATGGAACATAGGAAAAGACCAAATTAGGCATAACATATAGGCATGATTATTAGGGGGTTCCAGTTTCCACCGTCAGAAATAGCAGGCACAAATAGGGGCATCTCTGTATTAAAGATCTTGGACCTCTAATAAAAAAAAAGGAGATATGTTAGAACAGCAGTGATAATACAGACCCACCAAATATTAATTTCCACTACTTGGTCATTATATGGATGTCAAAATCAGGGATGGGCAACTCCAGTCCTGAAGGGCCACCAACAGGTCAGGTTTTAAGGATATCCCCATCTGTGCTGAAGCAGGGATATCCTTAAAACCTGACCTGTTGGTGGCCCTTGAGGACTGGTGTTGCCCACCCCTGCTGTTACCTGAAAGGATTGGGTTAACTACAATCTGAAAGATGAGGGAAAGACAGCAGAGAAAGGGATAGGATAGAAGAGGAGGGTGAGGGACTCAGGAGAACATGCAGTAGGTACAGGAATGTGGCTCCTATAGACAAGCAAGGAACAGTTATTATAATCAGAGCAAAGTTATAACTGAGCAGGAAGGCGACAGGGAACATAGAGGGCAGCAGAGAGCAACCCGAGCAGAGAGCAACCCGAGCAGAGACTTACTCACCACTGACTGGTACACATAGGATGCGTGCAGCTGTATGTTCACAACACGGTTGACTCCAGCCTCGCTGTCCTGGTGGTAGTTGTGGCGGATCTGGGAGCTCATGGTGATAAAATGAGATGTTTTTGTCAAGTAAGAAATGTAGCTGGTGGAAAAAAACAGGACTGGTATAGCAATTGCAGCAACCAGAAAGACTCCCAGTTCCGTTCAAACACTGTTGAAGCAAAAACCAAGGTCTCCTATAGCTGCCTCTGTTCTGATGTCTCTGAGTAAGGAGGTGCTGCTGCAGGGTTTTTATACTGACAAAGGGCTCCTCCCCCAAGTAGCTCCTCCCCCCCACTCTAAAGGAAAGCCAATCAGATTCGTCTCCTGCACTCCCTGGGTGGGGCTCTCTGGCAAGAACACAAACAACATGTGATTGTACTGGTAGAGGGGATGGAAATGTAGACTTTATGACTCTTTTGCCACTGTCTTTATCCACAGCACAAAAAAAAGATATAAGTAAAAGATAGGGAACCCAGACTCACCCTGTGCTAGATTTAGTGTATGCTGTGCTGTTTTTGTCATACACTAAATACATTGTGCAATTATTGCCCACATGGGCTGCAAACAGCACAGGGTTTCACTAAATTCCTCCCCAAAAAAGATTCCCGTAGTTACGTTTTTATTACATTTAATTGGGATAGTGTAAATATGGGTTGGGGGTATAAATTAGTCGGGTAAAGCTTTTGAAGTGTTATAAAATATTGAAAGGTAATATTTTAAAAAGTCTATAAAGCTGAAACAGCAATAAATGTAACCACGTGGGATATATTTGTTTTTTAGCACCTTCAGGGCAGGGGAGGAGAATAATACCTTTAGTATCACTTGGCTCCACATTACTAGTAGGGCGTAACTAGTAAAAACTGTTTATGGCAGTTTTATTCCCAGGGAACAATCTGTTGGGATAAGAAATGTAGAACCTGAACTGGCCACTGCTTTATAAATTAATTGCAAACCATTGATGCAACAAAGGAGTTTAATGCTACGTCAGATTAGCCCATTTAAAGCAGCAATCCAAGCAGGCTTTTTTGTAATTTTTTTTTACATAGGATTAAAGCAGGGGGTCTCCGGAGCTGAATCCCGTTCATTTAAACTCTGGGGACCCCATACTTTCGGAAATACTGACCTGCGTAGAGAATGCCGGTAGCCACTCTGGCTCGCTATCTGGGTTCATGTAATGGCAGCGTTTCAAAACAGAGTGGGTTACGTGTTGTGGTGTCAAATGACTCGGTGAGTGTCGAGTCATGTACCAAGCAGAAAACTAAATATATTTACAGTTGCTGATTTCCATTACCCATCTTCTGTGCCCTCTGCTTCTCTTCAAACATCATTCCTCTGAATCTCCAGTCTGTTACTGCTGCAAGGGCGGTAAAGATCAACCAAATCAAAATGGCACCCAAAATCAACATGGTAGACCATTCCATTTGGAATCAGTGTATGGACATATCATTGGATGATATGACACTGGTTTTTTTTGTTTGCCTTCCCCTGGATCAATAAGTATAGATATAGGATAAAGTATCTGTTTTCTAAAGTTAGCATTGGTTGAACTTGATGGACCTACATCTTTTTTCAACCTCATCTACTATGTAACTATGTAAATCAACATGGTAGACCATTCCATTTGGAATCAGTGTATGGACATACTAGGTATCTATAGACAGCTACAGGACTGAAACACTGGTGAAACAGATATTTAATAAGTGAGCTTATGCTCCCTGAAGGAGTCTAATCATGGAAGGAACAGATGTAACATGCTGAGTCATTCTATGAACCTTGTGTTTTGTGCTGAGTCATTGAGTGAGGAGATTAATTTTCTAGCTATAGAAGACAGGCAGAGACTCATGAGATCTCCATGCAGCAAAACAGTAGCCGCAGTGGGAAAAAACAGATTTCTCAAAGTTTTTTCCGTTTTTGGTCTCATGATTTCTATAAAAAAAGATTCAAACAGAATTAACTATGCAAAAAAATGACAGAACTTAAAAATCACACCTCACTCTGTCTCTCTGCCCCTTCACACCTCTGTCTGCCCCCTCACACCTCTCTCTCTTTGCCCCCTCACACCCCTGTCTCTCTTTGCCCTCTCACACCCCTCTCTCTCTCTCTCTGCCCCCTCACACACCTCTCTTTCTGCCCTCTCAAAAACTCTCTGCTCCACCCCCTCAGACCTCTCTCTCTCTGCCCCCTCACACCTCTCTCTCTCTGCCCCCTCACACCTCTCTCTGACCTCTCACACCTCTCTCTACTTGCCCCCTCACAACTCTCTCACTCTGCCCACTCACACCTCTCTCGTTCTGCCCCCTCACACCTCTCTCACTCTGCCCCCTCACACCTCTCTAATTCTGCCACCTCACACCTCTCTCTCTCTGTCTCTGCCCTCTCACGTCACTCTCTGTCTGCCCTCTCACACCTCTCTCTCTCTGCCCTCTCACATCACTCTCTCTCTCTGCCCTCTCACACCTCTCTCTCTCTGTCTCTGCCCTCTCACATCACTCTCTCTCTGCCCTCTCACACCTCTCTCTACTTGCCCCCTTTCACAGGAGACCAGGACTTTTTACAAATTTATACCGGGATCATTCACGAGGCAAAACAAGGTAGTAGAACAAAATGAAGTTTATTCGGGTAAACCCGCGTACACACAATGAACACACAAAATACAGACGAAATACACACTTACTGGGGGTGAAATCTAGGCTCTAATAGGTGCATGGCGCCTGCTTTGGAAGGCTTACCCTGACCGGGATATACCCCCGGGCTTCCTGGTCCTCTTTTCGGCTAAAGATCCTAGCCGCGACCGCTACGTTCAATTCTCAGAACCTGGTCCTGACGCCTGACTTAGTCTCTGCAGGGCAGACTTTCCTAGCTTCAAAACGATGCCGGTTGCTCTGCTATTCGTGACAGAGCAACATTGAAAAGCCCGCCCTAGCTTCATCAACACAAGTCAATAAATGATCTGGTTGTCTGACTGGGGGATCTCCTTACATACCTTCCACTGAGCGATGTTCAGCATGGAAGTAGGACCAATCAGAGCGGGGGAATTCCCTCCCACTAGCCAATAGGAATAGGGGCTCGTCCTTTGGCTGACGACAGAGGAGGAGGCGTGCCAAGCCGGCTCGAAAAGCCGGGTGGGCGGGAAATACGAATTAGCCAATGAGAGATGCGCCTACAAGCTGTATCTCCCTCGGCTAACTCATTGCCATTGGGCAATCGCCCTTCCTCGCCCATCAAACTGTTTTCTCACCACTGGACATCCTCTCTCCTTTGAACTACGGACTCTATGCAGACATGCTGGCGCCTAGGTAGATGCCCGGGCAGACTGTATAGAGACTTATAAGAAATGCCCCAAACATAATAAAACATAGTTGAATACATAATATGTCTTGGGGAGACCCATACCTGTGCGGGAAATGGATCTGGGATATCTGAGCTCGAAAACCAGGAGTCGGGGGGACACTGGGCAGCCCCGGGGAAATTCAACCCACGTACCGGCAAAACATGACTGCTCGCCGGGGAGAGTTAGGGGACTACCGGTAACTTTGGCCCGCGAACTCCTGCAAACAAAATAATTGCACTTCTACCCAAATATCCCACCTAAAACCCACACTCAAGAAGTTTCATGTTTCTGGGGCAAGGGGAACATGAAAAGTGGAAAAGCAGGGGACTCTTTAACTTTTACATGTCCCCCTAGCTTTTGGTGCTATGTAGCTGCCAGGGACCCATGGGTTTCAGGGGTAACCAGGTGGGCTTAACCTTTAATGTACAGCCTGGTTACCCCCTACCGTCATACTCCCTCATACCTCTCTCTCTCTCTGCCCCTCACACGTCTCTCTATGCCCCCCTCACAGCTCTCTCTCTTTCTGCCCTTTCACTCCTTTCTCACTTTTCCTCCTCACACCTTTCTCTCTGCCCTCTCACACCTCTCTCTCTGCCCAATCACACCTCTCTCTCTCTCTCTCTCTCTCTCTCTGCTCCTCACACCTCTCTCTACTTGCCCCTCTCACCTCTCCCTACTTGCCCCTCTCACCTCTCCCTTGCTCTGCCCTCTCACACCTCTCTCTGCCCCATCACACCTCTCTCTGCCCCCTCACACCTCTCTCTCTCTGCCCTCTCACACCTCTCTCTGCCCCCTCACACCTCTCTCTCTCTGCCCTCTCACACCTCTCTGCCCCTCACATCTCTCGCTACTGCCCCCTCACATCTCTCTCTACTGCCCCCTCACACCTCTCCCTCTGCCCACTCACACCTTTCTCTCTGCCCCTCACACCTCCACTTCTCCCCCTCACACCTCCACTTCTCCTCCTCACACATCTACTTCTCCCCCTCACACCTCTACCTCTTCGTCTCCCTCACCTCTACTTTTCATCCACCTTTACCTCCCCTCACCTCTCTCTCTCCCCTCACCTCTCTCTCTCCCCCCTCACCTATCTCTCCCACCTCAACTCTCTTTCTCTCTCCCTTCTACTGAGCATTAATAAAAGATCGAAGTCACTAACAACTCTCTTTCACATGTGTAGTAGGTGGTCAAAGTGGTTTAAAACCAACAGCACTGTGCTTAGTTTCAAGACATTGTAAACTAGTTTCCCACTGAGTCACATGTTTTTTCTTTATAAACCCTTATTCAGTATTTATCTTTTAAAAAAAAAAGAAAAGGAGGGAAAACATATATATAAAAAAAACCCCTATTTCTTTAAAAAGAAAAAGGAGCCGTAAATCTAAAGTAAATATATAATATATATTATAACATTTGAAACGTAGTTGTACTTTATAAATTCGTACCTACGTGCTTCGGCCACTGTCTTTAAAACAATAGCACATTTTTAGTGACTGTGACATTTTGACTGATGTAACATTTTTATCTGCAGCTTGTACTAGAAGAAGTTCTCTGAGAAAGTCTTGCTGTCAGGAGACATATAAAAAAAAGGAAGTTCGGGGCACGATAGAATGTTTTGTTTTTTTAAACAAAACAAAGCAGCTGAGGTTGCAAAGATGTCACATGAGCAGGGATAGTGGATTCAGGTCATGGGACGTGTGACTCCGACACGGTTAAGGGAGGAATGATGAGGAAGGATGACGGGGAGCTGCTTTATAAAGAGGATTTTTATCTTGAAAACCAAGCTCAGTGGGTTTGTGTTATTGGACCTCTCACCTAATAGTCTCAACATACGTTAAATGGCTTTGATAAACCACCTTTTTCCTTTACTGTGTTTGGGTTATCAACAGGTATTTTCCACCACTGGTAACTTAGTCGGACCTCATGGCGCGACAGTGTGGCCGATTTTTCACTTGATTTGGTCACGTGATGGTCGGGTCACGTGCGCGGTTCAGCCAATGAGGGCAAACCGCTCACGTGACGTCACGGGCGCGCCCCCAAACATTGAATTCGAGCAGCTCCTGGTCGTGTCTCCTCCTCCAGACCCCACAGGCCACAGATCGCCTGTGCAGCAGGCGTGCGACGTCATGCGCTCCATCGCCCGCGTCTACGATGTACAAGCCCTAAGGCTGCATCCATAGTTGTGAGCGATGGCTCACGCGGCGCGAACAAAAGCTGTATCGGGCCGGCCATAGTGCACGCAAAGAAGCGTGATAGCACGGCAATTTTTAAAAAAAAAGACAAATTGTTTTGTTTTCTTCGTGCGACGGCCGCGTCTCGTGAGCGGTTCAGCCAATGAGGGCAAACTAGCCTCATGATGTCATGGCCCCGCCTCCCCGTCACAAGCGATCTGAGGCCACGGATCGCTCAGGCAACAGGCGCGAACGACACCATGCGCTCCGTTGTGCGGACCAGCACTATATCCGCGGCCTTAGATTGAAAGTGGGACTATAGGCTAGCAGTAAAGAAGTATTGGTAATCTGGGTTTATAAATACAAAAAAGTGGGACTCTGAACCCTTTAATACCATCATAGTTTGACAACTGGTTTCACATACGTTAGATGCCTACATAATAGGATTATTAAGGATGGTCCATTAAAGAAAAGTAGTGTACTGTGGTATTAAATCCAAATACACAAATTCGTTCACCAATACACAAAGCCAGGTACAAAAAAATAAATCCTTTTTGTACACCCCTAAACTGGCTATCATGTTATTTGTGAGAGAATACTTATTTCACACCCCTTCGTAATGAAATTAAACAATCAATAAGGAGCTAGAGTGAGCAGTATTGTGCACTTACTGTACATGTCCTTTTGGACATCTGTATCTAGGCCTGGCCCAGACCTTAGGGAGAGGACTCAAGTTCTAAGCACACCCTTAAATATAGATTGTTAGGAGTATTACAGCGCAATATTAACACTTTCACCTAAAGAGGCCAACAACGTCTTGCAGACTAAGGCAGCGAAAGGGTTAAGTCAAGAAACAAATGAAAACAGCTTTGTTTTAGCTTCAACATCCCAACTCCAGTTTCTTTCTTTTCCTGCTGTGTGCTTGATAAGAATATAATATTTGGGGTGGGGGGGGGGGAATGTGAAAAAAAATGTAAGAGTTAAACTTGGAAAAAGTATTTGCCCCTCCAAAATGTAATTTTTCCCAGTTGTATACTAATCTAAATGTCTATTGAAGGGATAGCTGAGGTGCTTGTTATTGTACATTTAGATCTGAAGACCGCTTTCTACAGTCTGAGTTGTTTAAACAAATAGAGGATGGTACCGATGCTAGCCCGTAAAGTAGACAGAACAAAGGTAAGGTAAAAGTGATACAGTACTGTTCATGTGTAACTAATGGTTTTAAAGAGTGCAAGCTTTCAGAACTAGTAGGGTCCCTTCTTCAGGCTTATTGCTGGTAATAATCTGCCTGGACAGGACCTTAGTAACCCTGAAAGCTTGCACCCTTTTTAATCCCTAGTTGTATTGTATTGTATGTCTTTATTTATATAGCGCCATTAATGTACATAGCGCTTCACAGTAGTAATACATGTGGTAATCAAATAAATAACAGATAATATAAATAACAGATCATGGGAATAAGTGCTTTAGACATAAAAGTAACATTTCGGAAGAGGAGTGCCTGCCCCGAAGAGCTTACAGTCTAATTGGTAGGTAGGTAAAACGTACAGAGACAGTAGGAGGGAGTTCTGGTAAGTGCGTCTGCAGGGGGCCAAGCTTTATGTATCATGTGTTCAGAATATCCACAGTTCTATTCATATGCTTCTTTAAGCAAGTGTGTCTTAAGGTGGGTCTTAAAGGTGGATAGAGAGGGTGCTAGTCGGGTACTGAGGGGAAGGGCATTCCAGAGGTGTGGGGCAGTCAGTGAAAAAGGTTTAAGGTGGGAGAGTGCTTTAGATACAAATGGGGTAGAAAGAAGACATCCTTGAGAAGAACGCAAGAGTCTGGATGGTGCATAACGAGAAATTAGGGATGAGCTGTAAGGAGGGGCAGAAGAATGTAAAGCTTTAAAAGTGAGGAGAAGAATGGAGTGTGAGATGTGGGATTTGATCGGAAGCCAGGAGAAGGATTTCATGAGGGGAGATGCTGAGACAGATCTAGGAAAGAGTAGAGTGATTCTGGCAGCAGCATTTAGGATAGATTGTAGGGTAGACAGGTGAGAGGCAGGAAGGCCGGACAGCAGGAGGTTACAGTAATCAAGACGGGAGAAAATGAGGGCCTGAGTCAGAGTTTTAGCAGTCGAGCAACAGAGGAAAGGGCGTATCTTTGTTATATTGCGGAGGAAAAAGCGACAAGTTTTAGAAATGTTTTGAATGTGAGGGGCGAATGTGAGAGAGGAGTCGAGTGTGACCCCTAGGCAGCGTGCTTGGGCTACTGGGTGAATGATTGTAGTTCCAACAGTAATGTGGAAGGAGGTAGTAGGGCCAGGTTTGGGAGGAAGTATGAGGAGCTCTGTTTTAGCCATGTTGAGTTTAAGGCGTCGGAGGGCCATCCAGGATGATATAGCAGAGAGACATTCAGAAACTTTAGTTTGTACAGCAGGTGTAAGGTCAGGTGTTGAAAAGTATATTTGTGTGTCGTCGGCATAGAGGTGATAATTAAACCCAAAAGATATTATTAGGTCACCTAGAGAGAGTGTGTACAGAGAAAAGAGAAGAGGTCCCAGGACAGAGCCCTGGGGTGCCCCCACAGAGAGATCGATAGAGGAGGAGGAGGTGTTAGTAGAAGAGACACTGAAAGTACGATGGGAGAGATAGGATGAGATCCAGGATAGAGCTTTGTTCCGAATACCAAGAGTATGGAGAATGTGGTGGAGAAGAGGGTGGTCCACTGTGTCAAATGCTGCAGAGAGGTCGAGTAATATGAGCAGAGTGTAATGATCTCTGTCTTTGGCAGCATGGAGGTCGTCTGTTATTTTAGTGAGGGCTGTTTCCGTGGAGTGAGCAGTGCGGAAGCCAGATTGTAGAGGGTCTAGGAGAGAATAGGTGTTCAGAAAATGGAGCAAGCTAGAGAATACAAGACGTTCAAGGAGTTTTGAGGCAAAAAGCAGGAGGGAGACAGGTCGATAGTTAGAAAGACAGGGGAGAAGGAGTGGCTCAGTGAGTAAAGACACTGACTGACACTGAGATTGCTGCAGGGGAGCCTGGTTCAATTCCTGGTGTCGGCTTCTTGTGACCTTGGGCAAGTCACTTTATCTCCCTGTGCCTCAGGCACCAAAAACATAGATTGTAAGCTCTATGGGGCAGGGACTGTGCCTGCAAAATGTCTCTGTAAAGCGCTGCGTACAATTAGCAACGCGATACAAGAACATGCTATTATTATTATTATTAAGACAGGTAGGGTCAAGCTTGCTGTTTTTGAGTAATGGTATGACTGTTGCATGTTTGAAGGAGGATGGAAAGGTTCCAGAGCAGAGGGAGGAGTTAAAAATGTGTGTGAGCGTAGGGATTATAGTAGGAGCAAGAGGTTTTAGGAGATGGGAGGGAATGGGGTCAAGAAGGCAGGTGGTAGAGGGAGAAGAGGAGATCAACAGCGGCACATCCTCCTCTGAGTGGAAAAAGAGTCAAGGAAGGCAGGAGGAGAGTTAGGAAGAGGTGTAGGATGGGCGGAAGAAACGGAGGGGATGTTCTGCTGTATGGATTCCACCTTTTCCTTAAAATAGTCAGCAAAGTCCTGAGCGGAGATGGAGGAAGGAGAGGCAGCTGAGGGTGGTTTGAGTAGAGTATCAAAGACAGAGAACAGTCGGCGTGGGTTAGACTTGTGCATGTTGATTAGTGAAGAAATGTAGGCTTGTTTAGCTTGCGAGAGGGCAGAGTTGAAACAGGATAGCATAAATTTGTAGTGAAGGAAGTCTGCGAGAGTGTGAGACTTCCTCCAGAGGCGTTCAGAGGAACGCAGCATGCGCGTGTAGGAATTTAGCCAGGGTCTAGGGTTAGAAGGGCGAGTGCGGCAGAGAGAAAGCGGGGCATGTAGATCAAGAGATGAGGACAAGACAGAGTTGTAGTTCCTGACCAGGTTGTCAGGGTATGTAGCAGAGCTGAGAGGGGAGGGAGGAGCTTAAAGTGGACTCAAAGTCAGGTAAGTGAATAGAGCGCAGGTTTCTGCAGAACCGGGGGGGTAGATGGAGGTGGAGAAGGGGAGAAGCGAGATAGGGAGGATGAGATGATGGTCAGAGAGAGGAAATGGAGAAATTGGAGAGAGAGAAGTTTTTAGTGAAAACCAGGTCTAAGTAGTGGCCATCCTTGTGGGTGCTGGCTGCAGTCCACTGTTGAAGGCCAAAAGAAGAGGTTAGAGAAAGAAAGCGGGAAGCCCAAGGGAGAGAGGGGTCATCAATGTGGCAATTGAAGTCTCCAAGGAGAAGAACAGGGGAGTCCGAGGAGAGAAAGAAAGAAAGAGAGCCAGGATTGAAAGTGAGAAAGGCAAAAGGGGGACGAGTAGAGGTAGGTGGGCGATAGATGACCGCCACATGGACAGGGAGAGGAGAGACGATCTGGACAGTGTGAGCCTCAAAGGAGGGAAAAGCAAGAGATGGAGGAATAGGAAGGGTTCGTTAACGGCAGAGGGGGGAGAGCAGGAGCCCCACGCCTCCACCCCTGCCATCAGTGCGCGGAGTGTGGGAGAAAGAAAGGCCACCATAGGAGAGGGCAGCTTCCAGAGCAGTGTCATACTGAGTGAGCCAGTTCTCAGTTATAGCAAATAGGAGCAGAGAGTGAGAGAGAAAAAAAGTCATGTACAGAGAGGAACTTGTTAGAAAGGGAGCGAGCATTCCAAAGGGCACAGGAGAAAGGGAGAGAGAAGGGAGGGTGGCAGGGGATGGGTATGAGGTTGGAGGGGTTGACACCAGAAGGAGTAGAGGTTGCAATTGGCAGGCGAGGATGAGCGCATGTAGAAATAAGGCAGGGACCAGGATTGGGAGAGATATCCCCAGAAGCATGGATAGAAAGAGGATGTGTGAGGATGATTTGTAGGGGTGTTTTTTAGTGCAGGGGATATAGCTCTGTGGTGCGAGAGGACGCAGGTAAGAAAGGAGTTCATGTGAACTGAGAAGTGGGGAAGGAGAGATGGAGATATATGAATAGAGTTTGAGACATACTGAGGCTGGTAGAAAGAAGTGCATAATTTGAGAAGTGAAGTCACAGCAAATATAAATGGTAAAGGCAGTATCACAGCAGTAATGATGCAGTCTGGTATAGATGATTTCCTCCTTTCCAGCGTAGTTCAAATGCAGGAATCAGGGCCAGTTGGGGTGTTAGGCACTAAAGTATCACTTCTATTTTACTTGTGTTCTGTCAGGAATTTAATCATGAGAATCCCACTTTGAACATGAGCCGTGGAGGTTTTGTTTGGCGAGTGCATGAATTTATAGTCCATTGTGTAAAGCCTGTGTCAGCCAACCTTGGCATAGGCAAATGTGAGATTTCCTGAGCCAATTGTTTCTATTGTTTCTTTTGTCTGATTTATGCTCTCAGTACCATATTCTGATATTGGTTATTTAATGTTATATATGAATCTGTATACACATCTGTTGCTTGAGAACATGTAAATGGACTAAATATATTTGATCCAACAAAAATGTTACATATCACATGATCTTGTAATCACAGGTATAAAAGGTTGATAAAAACAAGTATTAAAAACTTGTAGGTGTTGCACCTCTCCCTCAATGTATTCAAACTACATAATATGTTGTCAAATGGAACCACACACAGTACGGACCTGCAAACTTTTATTTCGATAAAGCGGTTCATGTTTTCCTTCACCACAGCCCACTGACCTGTCTGTCCCCCCTCCACCTCCCCCCCCCAAAAAAAGGGGACGACCACAACACAAATGCAGAAAACCTTTTTTTTTATTGGAAACATGTTGACAAGCACAGCAACTACTGCATGATTTGGAAAGTTTATCACACAAGATTTCTACTGCCCATCATCCCCACAGGACAATCTGAGGGTTTGGGGAAGTTACATTTGTTCCAGAGGTATTAAAGATCCGTTTGTGTGATGCACAGTAGGCTGGCTGTATCCTCCCAGAGGAGAGTTTAGCTGCTCTCCCCCAGGGTGTGCTTGTCAAACAGGTACTCGCCCATTCCATTCTGGGGCACTCCCAGGCGCTTCAGGTTGGTGATGTAGTCGCCAAGCTTCTTCATGGACTTCACCTGTTCCTCCAGGTACTCGGTCTCCAGGAAGTCACAGAGCTGGGAGGAAGAATAAAATACAGCTTCAATAAATATGGCGCAGGAAAGAAAGTATTCTCAACATTATACAGAAACAAGGACGAGAGGAGAAATGATTAATTTGAACCAAGAAAGCCAAGGAGATTTAGAAAGCCAAACAATGTATTGTTCTGTTTGGTCGTCGGCATTCCTCTGATCTCATGTAGTGCTGAGCAACTGCATTCCTTTTGGCGAGTAGTGTGCGAACCAGCATGAAATATCTCAACGGATCCAGCAAGACTGGTTTTATAATTGTGATCTGAAGCTCACGTATGACATCTAGAACACTTCTACATTAGTCAATATGTAGAAACCTGCCAAAATTTTACAACAGTTTCTTGGCAATAAATCAGTTTGCTCACAATCAAAATGCTCACAATCAAAAATATAGGATTTACACAGGAGCTTTAATTTGACATTGGTCAAAAAGGATGAACGTGCTTGCGATTGTTGTTTGTCACTTCGCAACAGGGATAGCAAGACACTGTTTACTCTGCAGCTTCATGTAAGAGCTGGAAAATCTAGAGAGGAGCACTCCCTACAAATGCATAGATACTCACATGAGGATCAATCTTGTCAGCTGCCAACTTGTGCAGGTCAAGTAGGGCCTGGTTCACAGTTTTCTCCAGCTGGAGAGCTGCCTGCATGGCATCCAGTGTGTTAGCCCACTCATCCCGTTCTGGTTTCTAATGAAGAACAGAGAAGGTCAGGAACAATAGCGTTGGAAGTTATGGATGAAGACAATTGAGGACTGGAATACAATAAGAAATCGATCTAGGACATTGTTAAAGGAGTCTAGTACAATCCCAAGCAGAGTGTTTTCTTACAAACAGGAAGTCTAGTTAGGGTTATTGGCCACATACGCTTTTTATGTAGCTTTGTAAAATCATGCTTGGATTCAACTTTACTGCTGGTACCAAGTTGACTCTCAGGCAGTGAAGAGTTTAGGAGGAAGAGATTGGATATGGAAGGGTGTGTGTGTAATTCTCTGGATACATTAATACTGAGGTTGTAACTCAAGTGAGAAGTATTCTCCAGCACAGGAAACCTGCCTCCCAGCATAATATTACAAGAGCCAAGAGGGGGGTTATTAGTTAACTTGTGATCATGCTCTGATCTGTATTGATCAGAGCACTATTCCCCCCCACCCATCTCAGGACAGCTCTCTGCATTAGGGTCTGAAAACCTCAATCTGCACTCACCTTGATATCCTGTAGGACAGCACGCCCACCGCGCTTGTTCTGGTATTTCAGGAACTTCTCTGCATGCTCCCTCTCCTCGTGGCTTTGCTCCTTGAAGAACTTGGCCACGTGGTCAAGGGCCACGTCATCACGGTCAAAGTAATAGGACTGAGGAAGGAGACAAGCGTGGTGGTTATTCACAGCTCACAAGGAGGCAGGTGTCAGAGAATGCGCCTAGTTTTAAACCAAGGCAATAAAATAGTGATATATGCCTAGTATACAGTCAAAAAGGAAATAAACCCATCTATGCACTCCGTAATAGTTGCCTTAAAATGTTTTTTTTTTATTTATTTTTTTTAAATCACAGGTGACACACCTGAATTTTAGTACAAATTCAGCAGTTAAGCAAAATAATGTCTTGTTGTAGCACATTTTAGAAGTCTATGCAATGTTCTTGCCCCAGAACAGAAGGTAAGAGAATATATAACAAAACACTGTTTGGAAAAGTTGACCAATGCATTTGTAAAATGGGAAAACTCTGGGGTTTAGGAATATAAAAAGTAATGGCTCTGCATCTCTTATTTGTCACACTTTGGGACAGACTCACCCACCAGTACATAATAGCATACCCAACTCAAACTCCCATGTAAAAGTTAATGGTTAACGCCGGATCGGGTGTGACATACTGGGGCTTGATGAATTTTTGACCTATAACTAAAAACAAGCAGAAGTGACCCCTGCATAGTCATGTGACTGGTATGTAAAGACAAGATCAGGGTTCAATTAATGGGGGGTGGAGGGGCTAGCATTAACTCATTTTTCTGCTTTCCACATCAATTCCCTTCCATCTTAACCCTTTTGCTGCCAGAAAGGGCCTGTGACGCAAGTGTTATTTTTTAATGCACACAGCTGTCCCCCCCTTATTAAAAAGTAATAGAAGTAAAACCTGTGGGTTTTCACAGGATAAAATAAGTGAAAATATTTTGTTACCCTTAGCTGTGTCAGGCAAATGTAACTTTTTGCTGCTTAACCTTTCTGCAAGGGGGGGGGGTGAGGAAAGAGGGGAGGAAATCATATTTCAGGAAGTGAAAGATGTGTTATTCATCCTGTCCCCACTACAATGCAAGTTTCTCTCCTGCAGCAATTCAGTTGCTCCCTAATCTAGTGTTGGCTGGGAGGGGGAGGGCTGTCTTTGCGCTGCCCCCATCTGCTACTCTTTGTGAAAAACATGTCGTGGTTTCTTTAGTCACCACCCACAGCAGAAAATAAGATGGATAAGCACAGTACAACATGCAACCACGAGGACGCAAGTCCTCTGGAAGGCACGGATAAGAGGGGATGGGGGAGGATGAGGGAGTGAAATAATTACCCCCCCCCCCCCCCCCCCAAAAAAGTGCTGCATCACAAGCGGTATTTTGTTGCAATGATAAAGACTAAATAGATGCTAAACGCAGATCAAATAACACCAAGTTTTAACTAAATTTAATGTCAAATCTTAACAGTAGTTTTGTTCACTACATTAAAAAATAAAAAAAAAAAAAAAAAAAGTCAGCCAATTTAATGTAAATCAGGCTGTTTCTTACAGAGAACTTTTAGCCAG